>NW_027643581.1:0-260000 GCF_032717465.1 Coenobita brevimanus
AAAACTCCAGGATTATGTTAAGCTGAGAGAAGACCTTACAGAGCAACAAAAAAGAAAAATCAATTGACTCGCTACTATGGATGTATTTATATCTCGGTGCTCTTTCTTATATCTAAAACTAATCTCTGGAGGGGTGACCACAAACAAACTGCCTCCATGTTATCCTGTCATGCATCATCAGGCTGCCTCTCCTTCAACTCACACCAGCATCGTTCATATACCTCTCCACCGCATCCCCCCACCTCATTATTCTCGGTCTCCCACTACTCGTCTCTCTCCACCTAACTCACATACACTCTCTTATACTTTCACTCTAACTTGTCCTAATATTTCTGTCTCTGTCTTCAGTTCTGAGCTGTAGCAATACGAATACCAGAATACGACGCGTAAAATAAACAAATAAATAACAAGCATCATGGTAGGTGGTGGCGACCATCATCCACTCACTTGATGTAGTGCTGCCTACTTCTTCCTTAGCCTTTATCATTCTTTTTCTGTGCCTCCCCTCCTCTCTTCCTATTTCTCGCATCTTTCCTGTCACTTCTTATTGCTTTTCTTTCCTTTACAGGTGGCTTTACACTGAGTGACAAGCCAAATGGTTTCCTGTAAGCCAAGAAACCATTTACAACGCTGGGTGGTAACCATATAACCAAACCATACGTGCTCCCTACGTGTCAAGTGGGTTTGTGGAGGGTTAGTGCTCCTCCCTGTAAAACAAATAACTCAAGAGTCAAATGGCCACCCCGTACGGGATTATGGCATCTGGCAATAGATAGATAGATAGAATTTATAAAGACCACAATACCTTCCTGATCTGATGCTTGAAGAGAAGATGAATAATGTGCATGTCTTTGTATTCCAGTGAAGGGATGGACCTCTCCAATTTACTGGGTTGCACTTTGGAAACCAACACTAGTCTCGCACAGCACACTGGTACTGTCCTCTAACCCTCTTATCCTCAAGCTTTAACATCCAAGTACAGATCTGTAAGGAAAAATACCATATAGTACTTAAACCCATTCACCTCTATGACATATTTCAATAAGATTATTTTATTCAGCACGATTAATATAGCCTTCATCAATACAGTCCCTCATACCACCTCAGCATAGTCCCATAATCCTCAGGTTTTAGCTTCTGATATGATGTCAACATGGAAAGATAACAAACTTTAACTCTTTCTGTTTTACCAAATACTTAAATTTGTCTTGAGAGAGGATACAAAAACCCACACTGGCAGACGAAAATAGATGTATTCCAAACAGTTTCAGCGACAGCTGTCGCCCTCTTCAGTGGATCTACAGACCAAGAGTGGTACATACAAATGCTGAGAAGCTGCTTATATGCAGGGTGAGGACACGTTTTCCCAACCACACCTGATGTGACCTCACCTGACTCTCCCTCTACTCTGTCCACGACCTGAGTGAGGGATTACAAGGGGCAGCAAGGACCTTGCCACTAATCCTCTCATCATTGGATCTAGTTTATACATTCCTTCACCATGGTTAAAATTATTATATCTCTCTAAACATACAGCTTCCACGATCCTACGTTTCTTATAGTTACTACATTTGTACAATATTTGGCTAGAATTCCAGTCGATTCTATGGTCGTTTTCCGAAGAGTGAACATACACTGCGTTATTTATGTTGCCTATCTTACAAGCATACTTGTGTTCCTTAATGCGAGTGTCCAAATCCCTTCCCGTTTCACCAACATAAACCAAATCACAGTCTCTACATGGAATTTTGTATACCCCTGCAGTTTTGTTACTAATTGGTTTATTCTTTACCAGCATTGATCTTAAGGTGGAAGTATATCTAAATGCAATGTTTACATCCAAATCATGACTCACAGGCTTCACCAAGCTAAGATTTGACATATACGGAACCGTGATGTATGGCTTATTTTGCTGACTTTGTGATGTTGGTCTAGGTACAAAAAAGGCTTTTCTGAAAACTTTAAAATACGCTTGCCTTATAAACCAACTGGGATATTTTAGATCTAAAAATATTTTCCATATCTTGGCGTTTTCAGTATCCAGATGTTGGGGACTATTAATTCTGAGTGCTCTAAGAGACATAGAAGAAATAACTGACATTTTAGTGGAACTGTGGTGATACATGAATAATAATGTATATACAAACTGCACTGGGTTGGTTTCCTGTATACAGAAAAACTAAGTGTCCCAAGTTCATCTCTGTGCACAAATACATCTAAAAATGGAAGGGAACCATTATTTTCCCATTCAACTTCTAAATTTTAATTGAGGGAACCAGTGCATTTAATTTTGTAAGAAACTTGTCAAAGTTAGCGTATACGTCTGGCCAAAATGAAAACACATCATCATCATACCTATACCAAATTAAATTTTGAGGAGATATGGTGGTAAGAAGGTTGGATTCAAAATATTCCATGTACAGGTTACTAAGAATTGGAGAGAGGGGCAGGCCCATACTCATGCCAAACTTTTGCATGAAAAACTGATCACCAAAAGAAAATGCATTACACTGCTCACAAAGGCTAATAAGTTGGAGAAAGACATCATGTGGCATGCAGGAATCAATGTTACAATTAGGTAATTTTTCTTCCAAGAAACTAATTACATCTTCAGTAGGGACTTTACTAAAAAGCGAGTCTACATCAAAACTGACCAACCTGCCACTGGAGAAACTGAGAGACTTAATCTTATCAATAAAATCAGTAGAGTTTTGGACATGGGATTTAGAGAATGTGCCAACCAATGGTGCCTAATTGGTTCGCTAGAAATTTTGAAAGTTTGTAAGTGAATGAGCCACACTGTGAGATGATAGGACGAAGGGGAATCTGTGGTTTATGGGTCTTTGGTAACCCATAAATGTAAGGTAATTTTGGATTAATTTGAATGAACTTACTTGCATCAATGTTTGGCACATCCTTTAAAAGACTTTTGACTTTCTTGTCAAAGTCCTGTGGCTAACCTCTTGAGAGGGGATGACACAAGTTTTTTCGTAAGTAGTGGCATCACTCAACAGGTGGTTCATCTTTTCCACATCATCAGGTTTGTCTAGAATGACCACACAATTACTTTTCTCCGCTTTTGTAATAAGAATAGAATCTGTTTTCTTGAGACTTTCAAGGGCCAAACGAAAGCAATGTCGTGGTATGGAGTCATTGGATTCAAAATTTCCTATGAAACTGCTAATTATTAAACCAGTAAGGCACGGGATATCCAGCTTGCTGTTAAAGGTAGAAGAAACAAAATCAAGTGCTTTACATCATTTCCTGGTTTCAAGGCAAAGGACAAACCTAAATTTAAAACTTGCTCACGACACGACTCAGTACATACGTAGAAAGATTTAAGATGGAATTCGGTAACATACACATACTCCACGGTTGTGGTTACACAAATCACTAAGTTTTTCTTGCAGTTGGATGCGTGTGAAATAAGTTTGTCTCTGTTACATTTCTTATCAGCTGTTTCACATATTAGCTGGAAAATAATCACTTGGCAGCTGTTGCTTGAGGAAACTCAACGTACGTCGTAGATGGTAGTATGTTTCATTAATTTCTCTCTTCACGTTGCGTATACCGTCCTTCCAATGACATCCACAGTGCAGAATCAGGGAAGGGGTCGTGTTGCTGCCTGAAGAGAGAAGGTCGGAAAGATCTAGGCACCACTTGTTCATGGAGGCAATCGGTGAGGAAATGTTGCTGTAGTTTCTTGTGTTTGACGGAGATAAGCAGCTTCTCACTAACGACGAAAGCAAGCCACAAGATGGGGGAAAGTGACCAAAAAGAAGTGGAAGAATCATGTGTCTTATCGTGGGATCCGCATGACGGCTGAAGAGTCACACTATCGTTGACCATGAGAAAGGATACAAAAACCCACACTGGCAGACAAAAATAGATGTATTCCAAACAGTTTCGGCGACAGCTGTCGCCCTCTTCAGTGGATCTACAGACCAAGAGTGGTACATACAAATGCTGAGAAGCTGCTTATATGCAGGGTGAGGACATGTTTTCCCAACCACACCTGATGTGACCTCACCTGACTCTCCCTCTACTCTGTCCACGACCTGAGTGAGGGATTACAAGGGGCGGCAAGGACCTTGCCACTAATCATCTCATCACTGGATCTAGTTTATACATTCCTTCACCATGGTTAAAATTATTATATCTCTCTATACATACAGCTTCCACAATCCTACGTTTCTTATAGTTACTACATTTGTACAATATTTGGCTAGAATTCCAGTCGATTCTATGGTCGTTTTCCGAAGAGTGAACGTACACTGCGTTATTTATGTTGCCTATCTTACAAGCATACTTGTGTTCCTCAATGCGAGTGTCCAAATCCCTTCCCGTTTCACCAACATAAACCATATCACAGTCTCTACATGGAATTTTGTATACCCCTGCAGTTTTGTTACTAATTGGTTTATTCTTTACCAGCATTGATCTTAAGGTGGAAGTATATCTAAATGCAATGTTTACATCCAAATCATGACTCACAGGCTTCACCAAGCTAAGATTTGACACATACGGAACCGTGATGTATGGCTTATTTTGCTGACTTTGTGATGTTGGTCTAGGTACAAAAAAGGCTTTTCTGGCTTTAAAATACGCTTGCCTTATAAACCAACTGGGATATTTTAGATCTAAAAATATTTTCCATATCTTGGCGTTTTCCGTATCCAGATGTTGGGGACTACTAATTCTGAGTGCTCTAAGGAACATAGAAGAAATAACTGACATTTTAGTGGAACTGTGGTGATATGAATAATAATGTATATACAAATTGCACTGGGTTGGTTTCCTGTATACAGAAAAGCTAAGTGTCCCAAGTTCATCCCTGTGCACAAATACATCTAAAAATGGAAGGGAACCATTATTTTCCCATTCAACTTTAAATTTAATTGAGGGAACCAGTGCATTTAATTTTGTAGGAAACTCGTCAAAGTTAGCGTATACGTCTGGCCAAAATGAGAACACATCATCAACATACCTATACCAAATTAAATTTTGAGGAGATATGGTGGTAAGAAGGTTGGATTCAAAATATTCCATGTACAGGTTACTAAGAATTGGAGAGAGGGGCGAGCCCATACCCATACCAAACTTTTGCATGAAAAACTGATCACCAAAAGAAAATGCATTACACTGCACACAAAGGCTAATAAGTTGGAGAAAGACATCATGTGGCATGCCGAGATCAATGTTACAATTAGCTAATTTTTCTTCCAAGAAACTAATTACATCTTCAATAGGGACTTTAGTAAAAAGCGAGTCTACATCAAAACTGACCAACCTGCCACTGGAGAAACTGAGAGACTTAATCTTATCAATAAAATCAGTAGAGTTTTGGACGTGGGATTTAGAGAATGTGCCAACCAATGGTGCTAATTTGTTCGCTAGAAATACTGAAAGTTTGTAAGTGAATGAGCCACACTGTGAGATGATAGGACGAAGGGGAATCTGTGGTTTATGGGTCTTTGGTAACCCATAAGTGTAAGGTAATTTTGGATTAATTTGAATGAACTTACTTGCATCAATGTTTGGCACATCCTTTAAAAGGCTTTTGACTTTCTTATTAAAGTCTGTGGCTAACCTCTTGAGAGGGGATGACACAAGTTTTTTCGTAAGTAGTGGCATCACTCAACAGGTGGTTCATCTTTTCCACATAATCAGGTTTGTCTAGAATGACCACACAATTACTTTTGTCCGCTTTTGTAATAAGAATAGAATCATTTTTCTTGAGACTTTCAAGGGCCAAACGAAAACGTCGTGGTATGGAGTCATTGGATTCAAAATTTCCTATGAAACTGCTAATTATTAAACCAGTAAGGCACGGGATATCCAGCTTGCTGTTAAAGGTAGAAGAAACAAAATCAAGTGCTACATCATTTCCTGGTTTCAAGGCAAAGGACAAACCTAAATTTAAAACTTGCTCCTCGACACGACTCAGTACATACGTAGAAAGATTTAAGATGGAATTCGGTAACATACACATACTCCACGGACTGTGGTTACACAAATCACTAAGTTTTTCTTGCAGTCGGATGCGTGTGAAATAAGTTTCTCTGTTACATTTATTATCAGCTGTTTCACATATTGCTTCAAATAAATCATTTGGCAGTTGTTGCTTGAGGAAACTCAACGTACGTCGTAGATGGTAGAATGTTTCATCAATTTCTCTCTTCACGTTGCGTATACCGTCCTTCAGTAACATCCGTGCAGAATCAGGGAAGGGGTCGTGTTGCTGCCTGAAGAGAGAAGGTCGGAAAGATCTAGGCACCACTTGTTCATGGAGGCAATCGGTGAGGAAATGTTGCTGTAGGTTCTTGTGTTTGGAATACATCTATTTTCGTCTGCCAGTGTGGGTTTTTGTATCCTATTTCATGGTCACGATAGTGTGACTCTTCAGCCGTTGTCTTGAGAGACTGGTACAACCCTGCACAATAGTCTCCCACAGGACACTAATACAATCCTCTAACCCTCTTCTCAAGCTTTAACATTCACCCTCAGATCAGTAAACAAAAGACAGCAAATCAAACCTAACCCTATCAGCTCCACCACATCTTTTGATTCAGTAAGATTTTATTCAGCTTGATTCGTATACCCATCAACAATGCAGTCTCTCAACAGCTTCTTATTCAATCCTCTAACCCTCTAATCCTAAGACTTTACCTCTGAAGCTTCACATACGTAGAAAAATCATTCAAATTTAACCCTATCAACTCCATTACATCTTTTAATTCAAGATTACTTTATTCAATGTGAGAGACTGATATAACCTTCGACAATACAGTCTCTCACAAAACACTGGTTAAGTCTTTTTACCTCTAATTCCTCAAGGCATTACCTTCTAAGATCAGACCAGTAGTAAAGCAATAAAACTTAACACATTCTACTCCACCACACTGATTAATTCAAAATGATTTACTCTGCTTGAATGAGTATTATAACCTTCCAATAATACCATCACTCAATAGCACCTTGACATACTTCTCAAGCTCTCTAATCCTCAGGCTTTGCCTCTGAAGGTCACAACTATAAGGAAAAATAATCAGGGGAAAGATTTATGAAAAGTTGAGATCGAATGGGATACAAGGGTTTGAGAGTAAATACGGATTGAAACAAAAGTGATGATGTCTAGGGCTACTGGTGGTACTGTCAAATAAGAGGGAGAGTGGCCAGGTTCGGCTCATCACAAGGGTATGGGAAGTAACTTCATCTTGTGCAGTATTTGTAATAAGTGGATGCACAGATGTGGTGGTATTTGAGGTCGACTGCGAGATAATGCTGATTTGGTGTGTTTGGTGTGTAAGGGAGAGCATGTAAATTGTCAGGTATGAAACGATTGATCTTGCTGGGGATTTTTGAGTGTGTGGAAGAGTTTTGTCATTTGGGGGACATGTCATGTGCTGAACATGGGGCTGGAGAGCTAAGGCAAGGAGTGGCTGGAGGAAGTTCAGGGAGTTGTTACCTCTCCTGCCATTGACAGGGTTCTCCCTCCACACTAAAGGATCTCTGCATGCAGCATGAATTAGAAGCATATTGCTATATGGGAGCAAGACCTGAGCAGTAAAGGACAAAGAGGATTAATCCCCAAGCTAGACCTCATCAGATCATATAGCCCTGCTAGGGTTACAGGAGAGCGCTACCCCTCCCAGCACAGCAGCCACTAGGTATAATCGACCAGATGGTATATTGTGAACTGCCATTCTGCATATATTTGTCAAACATTATGGCTATATTAACTTAGATTCACTGTCATACCCACTGCAATTGAACAGGGTGTGGTAATCCAAAGGAAACCCACCTTTTAGACCCGCAGCAGCAAGGTGGCTACGAGGCCTCACTCATAGAGGTGTTTAACTGACCAGTTGGTACTCTGCAGGCTGAAAGAAATTAAATATATTACTTCCTCAAGTTTTTCTTTTATACCATATTACATGAAAAACAAAATGTGGCAGGTGTTAGGGATGAAATTCATGCATTACAGTACAGTCATGCCTACATAATACCCAATCCTCTAGCATGAAACTCACATAACACAGGAGGCAAAATTTTATTTCCAAATTTAGTCTATCTCTATCTATCTATTGCCAGACGCCACAATCCCGCAAGGGGTGGCCATTTGACTTTGAGTTATTTGTTTTACGGGGAGGGGCACTAACCCTCCACCGACCCACTTGTTGACACATAGGGGGCACGCATGGTTTGGTTATATGGTATAATAATAAGATTAACAAAGAAATCAGGTTAAGATTCTCTTGCACGTTATTTATGCACTTCGTGTCATTTGTGCAATTCATGTCAATAAATAATAATAATAATAATAATAATACGGTAATAATAATAATCCATCCATCCATCCATCATCCAATCCTACGCTGCCCCACTAGGAGCGCAGAAGCCCAGGGCTAGGCAGTTGGTCCTGACATTTAAGATGAATAATAATAATAATAATAATAATAATAATAATAATAATCCATCCATCATCCAATCTTATGTTGCCCCACAAATTCCTTGACGAGTCTGGCTAAAATGCTTGTTTACAATCAATTCTCCGCATCTTGATCCTATATCTCAGGTTACAGATAAAAAAAACAACAGCAGCAGCAAAAACAAATCCCATTTTACCCCTGAGGTGTGTAGGTGCCTAAGGTTAGGCTATCAGTACATTTAAAGGTAAATAAAAGACCTACTTCCCTTGGTGGCATTACACGACTGATAAACCTCAAATCACCGTTTGGGGACTGAACTTAACCACCAGACCACCACATGCCTAAACTCAGAAGTATAAATCAAAATTCCTCTTTTGCATTCTTCCTCTTCTGTCTTTCCTTCATTCTCTCCTCTTCCTTCTGCCTACAGGTGACTTTACACTCCCTCTTCTGTCTTTCATTCCTTCATTCTTTCCTCTTCCTTCTGCCTATGGGTGACTCTACACTGAGTGAAAAACCAAATGGTTTCCTGTACACCAGGATACCATTTACTACACTGGGTGGTAACCATACAACCAAATCATGTCACCTGGTGGTTTAGTGGGTAATTAAGGGGCTCCAATCGGACCTATGTAGGTTTAAATCCATGGGGTGGTTGGGGTTTACTGTTCACGTAATGCCACTCACAGGTGAGTGAGGCTGGTCACTCTCATCTTCAATGTCAGGACCAGCTTGCCCAGCCCCAGGTTCCCACGCTCCTCATGGGACGGCACAGGATTGGATGATGGATGGATGGATAAATTAAAATGTTTGGCTTGTGAGGTGCTGCCAGGATTCTAAGGGCTTAAATATATGATTCCTTGTGTGGAGTCTCACTGGGCATGCAGCTGGTAGTTATACACTTTCCTACTTTTTCCCTGTTCCTGGATGCTACCTCACCCCATCCTTAGGTGAAACAAAGGATCATAGTATACTTGAGAGTGTGAGGGTGTAAGCATGCCCCTAATCTCTGATTATTAAATGCAACATTGATGTTATCAGCCTGCATCCCATACTACTGAGAGCAATAAATAACAATACAGAGAAGTTAGATATGTTCAATCATCAACACATGCTTTAGTAACTGCCAATAAAAATGGGGTTTTGTCCACAACTTTGCACTCTCAGTTTTCATTATACAGTCCAAAAGGTAACGACGATGAAGAAAAGGACGAGGACTGTGAAATGAGGATGAGGAAGGTGACGACAAGGACAATGAGGACGAGGATGACGAGGGTGAGGACAAGGATATCAAGGAGAAGGATGTGGCTGAAGCTGCCACTTACAATGATAGTGGGTGACTGGAAACACCAATGAACTGACTGAAATTACCATAATCTGAACCACTGCAAGGAACATGGAAATTCTATAATTTATTCTAACAAAACTTACTTTTCTAGTCTGAAGTATCAGCCACTAACACAACACTTTTCAATTTTTCCTTTCACAAAGCTAGAGAGGGATGCCTTCACGTGATGGTACCAAAAAAACTGGGTGGCTCACTGCCTGGTTATACCAATGTCCTTCAATTACTTTCCAGTCCCATGCAAGGAGGATGGGGGACTGTAGAAGAATGGCAACTCCAACCTGCAGTCTACCAGAATCATTGATAAGTCCAAAGTCACAAACACAATGGTAATTCCTTGTATCCAATTGCAACAATATTATCTGAAGGAGGCCAGAGTAATGAACAAAAATTTTTCCCCTGATGGCAGCGGAGGCAGCAAATTTAGTCACAACATGAAAATGATAGACATTATAGGCAGAGGAAGCTGCCCATTTATTCTAACACCTTACTATGTGGTGAGGATTGACATGTTGCGGCAAGAGGCCCCAAATTATCGTTCATATGGTCATAACACGGCAAACTTGGGTCATGACATGGTGGGAACAGACACAACGTGGCCAGTGATCGTCACAGCACAGGTTGCATCAGCCTATGACGTATAGCTGTCATGTGTCTGCGTGGGGTGTCGTCACAGCCGACTGATCATTCCTACCCCAGTTGAGCCTACCCTCTCCCCACACTCTGGCTGCACTCATGCTCTGTGTGATCATTATGACCAGTAAGAGTCCTTACTGTGCAGTACTATTGATGTCACTAGTGAAGGTGTCACTCCAGTACCAAGATAAACTAACATATTAATACTTGTTCAGTGAAGGGGGTTAATAAATAGTGATTCCCTGGTTCCTTACACCTAGAGGGGCAGTCTGTGAACTCAGAGGGTGAGTGTGGGCATTATACAGCATGTGTCTGGGAGGATGGCAACTGTCACATGAAAGCCAACAGTGTGGCTGGATATCACACCACCTCAGACCCAACACCCACACCAGCAGGATTTCAGGTGAGATGGACTCCTCACACACACACACACACACACACACACACACACACACACACACACACACACACACACACTGTACCCATCTACAGTATATAACCTTTATTATATATTCTTACTGTCAAACTGAATGTTTTACTGACTTATCCGTATGTTATTTCCTGTCCTTATTGTCAGGCACAGTGTATGGCTGTCTTTATTTTTATTCCATGATTTCTGAAGCCACAAGTACTTTATTAATGTTTTTCTCTTGAACTCTTCTCAAATTGCACATGTTTTACATAATATTAATTTTAATCTCCATGTTGGCAGAATGAATATTAGGTAATACAGAAATGTGCATACAGTACTTCTTTCCATGCATGAACTTCCATTTTTTTTCTGCTAAAGAAGTAATCTCTCAGAAATGTTAGCAATACTGTAGATGTAAACGTAATACAGTAGATGTAAACATAAGCAGTTAGGTAGATTATTTTCTGGTCAGCAGGGCTGATAGGAGGTTAGTGAGGGATGTTAAAGTTATAGGAGGTGAGGAGTGTGTGCAGCAGCACAAACTATTGATTTGTGATATGGTGCTTAAAGAATGAGTGATGAAAAAGAGGACTTATGTACCTAGGAGGAAAATATGGAAGCTGAAAAACCAAGCAGTAAGGGATGCCTTCTATAGCGAGATGAGGAGAGTGGTGGCTGAACAGGGAGCTGTGGATAGAGGCGTTAATGAACAGTACAGTGCCCTCAAGAACAACCTCTTCAGAGTTACTGATGAAGTATGCGGTTGGACAAGAGGCCCACCAAGACATAAAGTAACTTGGTGGTGGGATGAGGGTGTAGAAGCTGCAGTTAAGGAGAAAAGAAAGCTTTTCCGGGAATGGAAGAAGGGTGGTAACAAGGAGGAATACTTGGCTGCCAAGCATAGGGCTAGAAGAGAGATATGCAGGGTGAAGTCTGAGTCACAAAGACTTGATAACCTAAATCATGAGGAAGGGAAAAATATGATATTTAAGGTGGCAAATCAGATGAAGAGGGATAATTGGGATATTATAGGTGAGCAGTGTGTGAAGAATGATGATCGAAGGGTTGTGGTGAACAGTGGGAATATTAAAGGTGCAGTTTCCTGTAAGCCAAGAAACCATTTACAACACTGGGTGGTAACCATATAACCAAACCATACGTGCTCCCTACGTGTCAAGTGGGTTGGTGGAAGGTTAGTGCCCCTCCCTGTAAAACAAATAACTCAGAGTCAAGTGGCCACCCCGTACGGGATTATGGCGTCTGGCAACAGATAGATAGATAGATAGAAGAGTCCTGCCCTGCCTCGGGACCCCACTCCACTTCCCTCTAGCAAGCCCACAACCTCTTCCATTCAAGGTAAGGAATCCTCCAGTGTTTATATGTACAGTAATCCCTCAATTAGCTTGATGTCCATTATCCAGACCCTGTGATCTGGCTATTCAAAACCAATAATCGTACATTTTCCATTTTATTCGGACAAAATGCTTGCATCCAGGTGGAAATTATGGCTGAGCAAACATTTTCCCCTGGCAGAGCCATTTCTTTTTCATGTAACTGCAAGGTATGTCCCTGTAGTGGTGATTGCTTGTCTGCTTGATGAGTCTGTTTGACCACGGTAATTGCTTGGCTGTAGTTTATAGGTCTCCTTTACCATATAAAGTAATGTAAAAAAAACAGAAATTAGTGCTGTACAATCTTTTTTTTTTTTTTTATGCGAGGAAGAAGGAACCAAAGGCCATGAGTCCCCAGTAACAGTTCCCTCCAAGAGGAAAACAAAATACAATAGAGAGCCAAATTCAAGATCCGATCATTTTGAGATGCCTGGACACACTGCGTTTGAAAGACTGGAGATCATAGGCAGCAGGAAATACAGACAGAGGGAAACAGTTCCAGAGCTGACCTGTTGCATAAATGAAAGACTGGGAGTAACGGTTAACTCTTGCATTAGAGAGTTGGACAGAAAAGGGATGAGAGTTTGCTGCCAGACGGGTGCTACGCGCCCGTCGTAGAGGTGGAGGAATGCAAGCAGACAGTTCAGAGGAGCAGTGACCATTAAAGTAGCGATAGAAAAGAGATAAAGATGCAACAGTGCGGCGAAGAGACAGAGGTTGAAGGGAGTCAGTAAGAGGAGGAGAGTTAATGAGACGAAAAGCCTTTGACTCCACCCTATTGAGAAGAGCTGTATGTGGGGAGCCTCCCCACACATGAGAGTTGTACTCCACACTGGGGCGGATAAAACCCCTGTATAGAGTCAACAATTGTGCAGGGGTAAAGAAAGAGCGGAGTCGGCTTAGCACACCCAATCTCTTGGAAGCAGATTTTACTATCTATCTATTGCCAGACGCCTCAATCCCGTTTGGGGTGGCCACAAACAAATCGCCTCCAAGTCGCCCTGTCCCCCGCTATTTCACTCCCCTGCTCCCAACTCACACCCCCCTCTCTCATATACCTCTCCACCCCATCCCTCCATCTCATCCTCGGCCTCCCCTTCCCTCTTTCCCCCTCCACCTCACTCACATACACTCTCTTCGTCAGTCTTTCACCCTCCATCCTCTCCACATGGCCAAACCACCTCAGTGTGTTCCTCATAACGCTTCCTATCACATCCATATCAACACCACAACGCTCCTTTATATCCTCATTCGTCAGCCTGTCTCTCCATGTGACTCCACAGGCTCCTCTTAAATAACTCATTTCCACTGCTCTCACTCTTGACTTGTGTCCTTCCAACAACGACCAAGCTTCACTTCCGTACGTTAGAGTTGGTATCACAATACTGTCATGTAGTAACTTTTTCACTTCCATGCTCACTTCCCTGTTTCTTATCACTGCTTTCAAAGAACCAGCAACCTTTCTTCCCTGCTGTACCCTCTCAAGCACTTCACCCTCCAAACCTCCATCCTTACTCATCACACTACCCAAGTACTTAAACGTACTCACATTTTCCAATTCCTCACCATCCAACCTCGCTGTACATTCACTGACTTCACCTCTCTCAAAGACCATCACTTTACTCTTCCCTACATTCACCTTTAGATTCCGTTTCTTACACACTCTCTCAAACTCATCCACCAAGCCTTGCAGCTCCCCTTCATCTTCACTCAACAACACAGTATCATCTGCAAACAACAGTACAGGGAGTTTCCAAACACTATCCTCTCTCACCAGGGCCACTCCAACATCCACTACCCTACCTTGTACCTCTTTTATTACCCCATCCATGTACAGATTGAACAAACATGGAGACATGACACATCCCTGTTTCAACCCAACTTTCAAAGAGAAAAATTCACTTAGTTCACCATCCACACGCACTGCAGCCTTCGCACCATCGTACATACTCTTCACAGCATTCAACAACTTCCCATCTACTCCATATATTCTTAACACTTTCCACAATCCTTGTCTATCCACCCTGTCATATCAATCAATCAATCAATCATTTCCTGTGGCACCCTCGGGGATGCATAGGGCCTCGATGAACTCACACCACCACATCCTATCTTGTGCTAACTCCTCAAGATCTCCCCAACACTCATCTCCAGCTTCCCGTCTCATTGTCCTCACCCACGTCTCTTTTGGCCTTCCTCTACCTCTCCTACCAAGTGCCACCCACCCTGGTGTACCTCGTACTATTCCCTGTCTCCTATACACATGTCCTAGCCACTTCCATCGTGAGAATCTAACATATTCATCGATCGGCTGCACTCCCGTTATTTCTCTAATTCTACTATTTGGTATCCTTTCCCACCACTTAACTCCTAATATTCTTCTAAGTGCTTTATTTTCAAACACCAAGAATTTATTTTCCATAGTCACTGTGCTGTACCAAGACTCGTGTCCATAAATTAAGATACTCCTAACCATTACCTTATAAAGTTTGATTTTTGTATGCACAGAAAAATTGTTATTATTCCAAATATTTTTAAGCATTCCCATTGCCTGAGTAGCCTTCTTTAACCTTTCCTCGAATTCAAAGTTCAAAGAACCATCCTTGGCTAAATAAGTACCTAAATATTTAAACCTATCAACTTGCTTTACAACCATACCTCCAATTACACATTCCTGCGCATTTTCCATATTCATATTGATTATTTCAGTTTTTCCACAATTAATAACCAAACCCACCTTGCGACCTTCACTCACCAAACAGTCCAACACTCTCTGCATCTCTTCTGGCCCATCACAAATCAAAACTATATCATCTGCATAATCTAAATCCAAAAGTTTCCTGTTCTCTCCCCAAAGTATACCTGCACCGGTTTCTGTTCCAACGCGTTTCATAATGTAATCAATGACCAATATAAATAGTAAAGGCGATAGAACACCACCTTGAATTACTCCGGACTTGACTTCAAACGAATCACTCAGACAACCATCAACCATCACTTTACAAAATGTGTCCTCATGCATGTTCATAATGACCCTCACAAACTCCTCTGGTATTCCATAATGTCTCATGATCTTCCCCATAGTCTCTCTCGAAACACTATCAAAAGCCTTTTCAAAATCAACAAAACAAAGACTTAACGGTACTCTCATTTCATTAACTTGCTGCATCAAATGCCTAACTATAAAGATCTGATCATTGCAACCACGTCCCTTTCTAAAACCAGCCTGTTCATCCCTCAGAATACCCTCAACCACCGGCTCCAACCTATTTAACAACACTCTACTGAAAACTTTCAAAGCTATCGGTGACAAAGAGATTCCCCTCCAATTACCACATTCACTCAGGTCTCCCTTCTTCGGAACTTTAACAATTACACCATTCTTCCAAACTGATGGTAGTAACCCCGTCACCCATATCTTATTGAATAGCTTGGTCAAGATCATTATTAATCTATCCCCTCCACTTTAAACATTTCCGGAAATAAACCATCCTCCCCTGGTGCCTTATTATTCTTTAACTGTTTTACTGCTTTCTCCACTTCTGCAAGCCTCAACTCTCCTGTTTCTATATTTAAATCTTCCTGAGCAGACAGTATATCCTCTTCTGGTGGTATTGGTCTATTAAGAACTGTCTCAAAATGCTCTTTCCATCTATTTTTAATATCTCCATCTTTGGTCAATAAATTTCCTTCCCTGTCTCTAACTGGTATTTCCTTGCGTTTACCTGCATTACCACTCAGTTCTCTAATCGATTCATATGCTATTCTTTGACTCTGTCCATCATTTTTGTTTATTAAGATTTCAGTCTCTGCAACCTTTTCATCCACACATCTTCTTTTATCTCTCCTAGCTAACCTTCTTACTTCTGAATTCAAACTCCAGTACGCAGCTCTTGCTAATTCAATCTCTCGTTCATCAACGCATTGCATCTCACTCCTCAATTTAGCCTCACCTCTCTTTTTTATCATATCCCACGTTTCCTCTGATATCCATTTCTTTCTCCTGAATCTATGTCTCCTTCCAATCGTACATTCAGCAGTCTCATGCAAAACTTTGTTCACATCCTCCCACATCTCATCTACACTTCTCTCCCCCTCTTCCAACGTTTCCAACACCAAAAACCTATTTCTGCATTCTAATCTGAATTCCTCCTTTTCTTCTCCTTCCCTTCTAAGCTTAACAATATCGCATCTACCAACACCAGATTTTTCCTTCTTCTGATTTTTAAGTTTAAACCTTATTTTTGCAATGCTGAGTTGATGGTCACTACCAATATCCGCTCCCCGTTTAACATGAACATCTAGCAGAGAACTTCTATGCCTCCTACTGATAGCGATGTGATCAATCTGATTTTTATATTTTCCCTGTCATATGCTTTCTCCAAATCCATGAAAGCCGCATACAACTTCTTTCCCTTCTCTAGAAACTTTTCCACTAAAGATCTGAGAATGAATATCTGATCTACACAACCTCTTCCCTTCCTAAAGCCTCCCTGTTCTTCTCCAACTAATTTCTCTGTTCTTTCTCTAACTCTGTCAATAAGTATCCTACCATACACTTTTCCTATTATACTAAGAAGACAAATGCAGATTTTACAAGAGATGTAATATGATCTTTCCAAGATAAGTCCCGAGTAAATGAAACCCCAAGCATGTTCAAGGATGATGCAGGATTAAGCTGAATATTATTAAACATTAGTGGGTATACCTGTGGAAGATTTTGTCGGGTTGATAGGTGTAAGAACTGAGTCTTATATGCATTAAAAACAACCATATTATTTTTACCCCAGTCAGAGATACGAGCCAAGTCAGACATTAGGTGTGCCATAGCCTCATCCCTTGTTTGTTGAAGTAACTGTTGAGATGGGCGTTGCGGGAACTGAATGGAAAGGTGAAGGGTGGAGTCATCAGCGTATGAGTGGATAGGGTTAGATGTGCAGCTTAGAAGATCATTGATGAATAAAAGGAAGAGAGTTGGTGATAGGACAGAGCCCTGAGGAACACCATTGCTGACAGACCTAGGAGAAGAACGATGGCCGTCTACAACAGCGGCTATAGAACGACCAGAAAGGAAGCTAGCGATGAAGGCACAGATAGAAGGATAGAAACCGTAGGAGGGCAGTTTGGAAATTAAAGATTTATGCCAGACTCGATCGAAAGCCTTTGAGATGTCAAGTGCAATGGCAAAGCTTTCGCCAAAGTCCCGAAAGGAGGATGACCAGGAGTCTGAAAGGTAGGTGAGAAGATCGCCAGTGGAGCGTCCCTGACAGAACCCGTACTGACGATCGGAAAGAAGGTAGTGATAGGAAAGATGCCTTAAAATTTTTCTATTGAGAATTGACTCGAAAACTTTTGATATACAGGACGTTAAAGCAATTGGACGATAGTTGGAGGGTTGGGAGTGGTCACCCTTCTTTGGGACTGGCTGAATGAGAGCAAACTTCCAGCAAGAAGGAAAGGTACAAGTTGACAGACAAAGGCGAAAGAGTTTGCCTAGGCAGGGTGTAAGCACAGAAGCACAGTTCTTGAGAACAACAGGAGGGTACTGCTGTGGCCTTTTCCAATAGCTCTCAAAGTTAGGGTATGTATGAAGGGGGGCCAGGGGAGAAGTCCATTATCCAGAAGGATCCACTATCCAGACATGCCGTTGGCTCTATTACATCAGATAACCGAGGGATTACTGTAGTGATGTCTTTATTAAGTATGTAAATGTCTTGGGGAAAAAAAAGAATGAAAATCGCCCCAAATGGAGAACTTGGGGCTGGCTTAGGTAACATGAAACCCTTTAACATGTAAACATATGGCCTGATAAGGTGGAATTCTCATAAAGCAGGAGTTTCAGGGTACAGTACTGTATATCCGCATTATGTGAGTGCTGGCTGTATATGCAAATGGACTATATTTCCTCACTAGATTTGTTAATTTCTATCTACCTACCTACCAGCAGGCAAGGGTTAATACAGTATAGTATATAGCTGAAACCACAACTGCAATTACAGTACTCTGTATTCTGAAGCATTGTTTGTCTCATCATTTGCTGACATTTTTCTTACAGTATAAGCCATTTCTGTCACAAATGCCCCCTGGGGACATTGATGAATCCCCCTGGGGGCATCAATGACTCCCCTTGAGGATTAAATAATCCAAGGAAGGAAGGAGTTAATTGCAACTGAAATCTCATAGAAGAAAAAAAATCAACAAATGGTGAGATATAAACAGAAAATACCTCAAAATACAGTGCTTGAATTCCAGACGTGGTTTCTGCTAAATACTCACATTTACCGTTCTGACTGGGGCAGCTGCTGACCTGGAAACGTACCCCTCAACAGCTAGATATCATGATCCCACCAGGGTGACCACAAGCAATTCACCTCCATGTCACCGTCTCCTCTGCTATCAGGCACTGGAATGAATATTTTCTTTTTAATACCTTCAGTCTTCACTAGTTTAACTCACAGAGCAGGGATTTTTTTTTTTTTTTCATGCCATCTCATGATTATATTTAGCTTTGTATAGACTTCTGGAAGTGTAGGGGTTAGGCACAGCCTCACTGAACTCCTGCAATAGCAGAGACTTTGCATAAGTTGAATAAAATTGCCTTCTGGCACTATGAATAAACTGAAAAGGGCATCACCGGGATTGCAAGAGTTAAAGGGACTCACGGAGTTTATATCCCCGATGTAAACAAACTACCCATTACAGTTTTTACACACATCCCCTCATTTTTTCCAGCCAATTAACCTACTATGCCTGCCCATGTACAGGATCACATTCGACCTTAAAACCTAAACAGATGGTGTGAATATCAGGGGATTTAAGTAGCACTGCTTACTCCAGTTTAAAGGGACATCTTGGTCACCTGGAGATACACACCGCCGTATATCATCCTTATAGCTAATAATTACAACTTACATCAGCCGACTACACCTCTCGATAATGACAGCAAACACTGATAAACACATGGGCATAAGAATTACCATAATATTATAGAAGTAGACTAACACCGTAAAGAATAAATTCTTCACTCACCTCCAGCTTCTCTCAACGTTGCTCCCACAATGCAACAGTGACGTCACACTGCAAATAAAACATTTACTTATTAAATTTTAAGAAGAAAATTTCGTGAATATATTATCAGGCTTTTAAACATTAATTTTCGTGCAAACTGAATAGAGAGGTAAGTAAAGTGTTTCTTGTTAAATTAAAGATAACCCCATGAATCAGTGGCATCATCATCTCTCTCTCTGAAATTCCATACAGAGTACCAGAGTAGGATCACTATTTACTGTCCTGCCGATATATCTCTACAGTTTTACAAGGGGATTTAAAAATAAACGGCCTGGTGGTGGTGGCAGGGGATAAAATTTTGCAGATATCAGTCTCTAATCTGCTGCCATTCCCTACAGAACCTGAGCATAATAGACGAGAAATTAGCCCAGGTTGATGCAGCAATTCTTAACTCAAAATTGCCCCAAGAACAACTTTCTGAAGTTTGTCAAACATTTCATGCAACACCCTGTATGGGAAATTTGGATAAAATATTGGTGATATAATTCTCTAACTGTGTGCCATTCCCAACAGAATCTGAGCAGTCTAATGAGTCCACGCTTTGAAGGTTGGGTTGAAACAGGGATGTGTCATGTCTCCATGGTTGTTCAATCTGTACATGGATGGGGTAATAAAAGAGGTACAAGGTAGGGTAGTGGATGTTGGAGTGGCCCTGGTGAGAGAGGGTAGTGTTTGGAAACTCCCTGTACTGTTGTTTGCAAATGATACTGTGTTGTTAAGTGAAGACGAAGGAGAGCTGCAAGGCTTGGTGGGTGAGTTTGCTTTAGCATCGTGTTCTTCAACGTCTAACAAACAAACAAGACAGGGCCACCTAAGAAGGGGCGCTGGAGAGGGACGCCTGCACGTGGTGGCACGGACACAACCAGAAGACTCCACAGCCTGGGTATACAAAAGTTCCCTCGCTCCTTCCCTAGCCCAGAAAAGGAGGATGGTGGTGGACTGCAGGGGAAGGGCAACGCAGTCTGCAGTCCACCGAGTTTATGCCCCAATAAGCCTGAGGTGAAAACAACAGCTAGAAAAGACGGTAATTCTGTGTGGTGTGTGTGTCTGTGTAACCTGCCCTTCATTCACCCCCTCCCCCTTTCCCTTCCCTCTCCCCTTCCCCTTCCCCCCCTTCCCCTTCCACCCCACCACATCTCTTGGTCTCTAGTTTCTTTTCTCCATTTCCTCTTTCTCTCTTTCTTCTTCCTCCTCCATCTTCTTCTCCTTCCTCCCCCTCTTCCACTCTCCCTTTCTTCCTCCTTCACCCCCTCTCTCTTCCTCTTTTTCTCTCCCACCCTACTTGTCCCCCCCTCCTTCTCTCTTCCCCTCCTCCCTCCTCTCTTTCCTCTACCATCTCTCTTTTCACTTCTCTCTCTCCCTTCTTCCTCCTGCCTCCCTCTCTTCTCTTCCCCTCTCGACTGACACTGTCTTCCTGTGTCTGTCAGTCTCACTCTACATATATATAAACACGTACATACATATACAAACTTTCACACACACACACACACACACACACACACTGATACATACAAACAGATAGATATACAGACAGGTAAGTAGATACAAAGTTGGCTGTACTGTAGATAGGTAGATATATAGACAGACAGACAGACAGACAGCCAATTAGACTGATCAATATGGCTAGAGAAACACACAGGGACAGTTGAATATAAGACACAGACAGACCAAAGGAATTGATGTCCCTGGCAGCAACAACCCTTCTCCCTTTAGTTCTTATTCACTCCATTCACTTTAGACTCTTTCTCCTCCCTTTTCTCCATTATTTCCTCCCTTCTCTCTTTCCCTCACCTTGTCCCCTGCTTACCCCTTTCGTTCGTTTTCCCTTTTTCACCTGTTCCCTCTTCCCTCTTAGTCTCCTGTTCCCTCTTTGTCTTTCCTTTGCCCTCCATATCTTTGTCCCTCCTCTTTATTCCTTCTCTCTCTCTCTTTACCTTCCCTTCTCCCTCCCTCTTTACCTTCCCTTCTCTCCTGTACCCTTCTCCCTTGAATCCTCATCTCTCTTTTAGCCTCTCTTACTTTCCTTCTTCCCCTGCTTCCCTCTTTCCAATATTATTAAAAAAAACACAGTAAAGGATGCATGACATTTATTAGAATCATATTAACACTGTCATGAAGAGATACTGGACATGCAGACAAAAAGTGGATTCACATCAAAGGATATTATCATATTCTCCATTATTATGTGTACAGTTGGGGATAAGAATATAGCTGACACTATTACAAAACAACTCTGGTAGATGGATGGTGACTATCAACCCTGGGAGATACTATCATGAGTGAAATGAGGCTACACACTTGGTAACTAGTCACAGTCATCACTCTTAGGCAGAGAACACACAGCCATAAGTAGTCACTCGGTAATTTTTTTCTTAATAGCTTCCAGCAACTGTTGGGAGGTAACCAGCTAGGTTGGCACTTGTTTAGCTTCCAGTCCTTAGAAAACATTGGCTGTACCATGGCTCACCCCAATACTGGGAAGTGCCCCTTTCAGATTATGTAAACAGTATAGCTGAATCAGAAAATACCAACATTTGACCTCTCAGATGATGATAACCCCCCTGTACATTATCTTTGAAAGTTGTCACCCTCAAATTCACACCAAAAACAACAATTTTACTGTTTTAATAATACTTAAGTTTCTTTTTCAAGTCCTTCTAGTGAACAAAAAGCTGCAGCAGTAGTACTAGTATGTAGATATGGCTACTGGCATTACAAGATCACATTCTAGGATAACACTCTGTAGTGTGGACTATGTGAGAAGGCAGAATTTTCACAAGGGGTTCTTCTGACAGGAAGAGATGTCATACAGAACATGCTGTATTTGCTGCCACCTAAGCCAGCTGGTCAAGCTTATCGCTCCAAAGATGAAGCAGCTCAGCTGCTTGCAGAACTTATTCAGGAACACTGGCTCTTTTGCAACCTCTACACCATCCACACCAGACACATAAACACATTCTGAAGCTCTATGGAGACTTTGTGACTCTAGTTCAGACATGGAAACAGAGACAAAACCACAGTTTTGTCAAGAGGGCAGACACTTTCAACAATCATGCACAAGAGGTCTTTGATATCTTCTGCCAGGACCCTATAATATGCCAGAAGCTGGAACAGAAATATGGGGTGAGAATGACTGACATGGAGTGGGACTTTCTACAAGATCAGAGAACCCAGAGAAAGATGTACTGTGAAGACTTCATTGATCGTAAATGGATGAAAACAATGGAACGCAGACAAAAGGACTTGCAGGCCCTTGACAGAATGAGACAAGATGTAGAAAGAGTTGAGCAAGCCAATTGCCTCGTTTGACTTTAGTAAACAGTCAGACTCAGAGGAAGATCACCAGAGTATGGATACAGATGGAGGTGGAACTTTCCCTTCCAGTGATGAAGGTATCAGTATGGGTGACAGTGACTCAAAAAGGCGCCACTTGTTCTCCACAGCTCTCAGCTAAGTGATGTGCTGCCGCAAAAATACCAGTATATCCGTGAGACCATAAGGAAAGTGTGACCATAGTATTAGGAGTTGATAAACTGAAGAGCTGCTACCACATGTGTGATGCACAGGCCGTAGCAGCCGTCATCACAGTTGCAAACCACATGTTTGACACAAACTGGAAGGCACACAATGAACCAGAGGTCACTGATCTGGACACCATGCCAGAATCCAAGAGTGTCAGGGCAGCAGGCAAGAGCACTGAGGTGTGCACACTAGATGAGACAGTCAAGATCATGAACTCTGATAAGTCGTGGTGACCTATTCTGATGATGGCTCAAAGAAGAAGGGTGCTGGGTCATTTTCTGTTCAGGGTATCACCATTAACGGAAAATACAGGTCACTGCCCACACTAAGCATTGCTTCAGAGTCCAGAAAGAACTTAGCTGCTCTCTGGGTGGCAGTCCTGGAAATTCTGGAGGCAGCAAGTGGTGTTGCAGCCAAAACTCTGTTCAAGAAAATTGACTTTGTGATCACAGCCCAGACAGCACACAATATCAAAGTGGATGAACTGTGGCTGAGAGTCTGGACTCTGAACATGTAATGAGCACCAACTCTGATGTTCAACAGGGTCATTACCACGCAGTGGGATGAAATAGAGAACACACTAGGTAGAGACAAGATCTACTCAACTTCCTTGTCAATGCAACAACAGCAACAATGAGTGTCACTTAACAAGCCCTGGACTGCATGACAAGACTTATCATGACTTTGATCACAAATCATGGAACAAGTGGCATGAATCTGACCTCCACACAGCCCCACCATCTGTCAGCCTCAAGGATGAGCATTCAATCACTTGACACTGACCGGCACTATCAGTCTGTACCATCTGGCTACTGTGGCATCCTATCTGCAGTAGTATGAACATGTTACCAATCAGCTGGCCTGGATTTGGATTTCCTGAAGGTGATGTACTGTGCAGGTGGTCTCCTTGGACTTCATCTGGTTGAACCACACCTGTCTCTGATGACATCTGCTGAAAAACAACACACAGCAAGATCATGCCAGCATATCAACAGCTGTGCCAGAACCGAGGGATGTAGTGCCAGTCACTTTGTTGCAGGCAGAGGAACCAGCATTCAAGTTTGTTTCTGAGGAAAGGTTCCAGTATACAATGTATGATGAGGACATCTGCAGTGCCATACTTGAAGTTGCAACCTCATTCCAACCTGAGGTAATCAAGCTCCTGAAGACGATCATTCCCAAGCTGGCTACTGGCTTTCAGAGGCAGAAGAGCAATATCTTCAGCTTTGAGGACTGACGAGTCTGCAGAAAGTTGTGTCACTCAGATGGATCCAAAGAAGTTGGAGAAGGCATCAGTCCACAACCTGAATGCAGAGTGCAGTGTGGGCTTTGTTAACTATGAGCTATCATGAAGAAGTGCCAAACAGCTTGGGAGTGCATCTGCAGCACAGGTGACAGCCACATCCTCAGACCTCATTGACCCAAGACAACCAGGGTCTTTCAGGAACTATGGCAGCAGCATCAGGAAAGGAGGAAGGACACCAGAAATCATGCTGCAAGAGGAACTGAAGTAGCAGGACCTGCAAGACATGGAGATTCTTAATGTTGCAGTAGATCATTGGAGAAACAAAGACCTTGATACACTGAAGGGAATGGGAGGCCCTTTGACATGTATGCAACGACTTATCTTGCTCTCGTGTTCCTGAACTTGATTCTTCTGAATTCTCTACTCTCTGGCTTCGGCTATCCTGTCATTCTCTGACTAAATATATCCGTGATGTTTACTTATCCCCTAATTCTACTGACTATCAAAAATTCTTCGACTATCTTACTTTTACGATGGAACACATTCTATCCATTTCTCCTTTCTCTGAAATCTCCATTCTACGAGATTTCAATGTTCACCACCACCTTTGGCTCTCCTCTCCTTTCACTGAGCCACCAGGTGAACAAGCCTACATCTTTTCTATCCTTAATGACCTATAGCAGCTTGTACAGCACCCTATCCGTATCCCTGACTGCCTTGGAGAGCGCTCCAACATACGTGACCTCTTCCTTACAACTAATCCTTCTGCTAACACTGTTAATCTTTTCTCTCCATTGGGCTCCTCCGATCACAACCTTATTACCTTAACCTGTCCTATCACTCCGGTACAGCCTGTGGTCCCTCCAAAGAAACAGCGACTGTGGCACTTTGGAGCTGCAGATTGGGAGGCCCTCAGGCAGTACTTCTTTGATTTTCCTTAGAATGATTATTGCTTCCATGGCCGTGAGCCATCTGAGGGTGCCTTGCGCATTACAGAGGTTATTCTCTCAGGCATGGAAGCATACATTCCTTTCTCATACCCTTTGACTAATGCAACAAAGCCTTGGTTTAATCACGCTTGTTCTAATGCTGTCCGCAACAAGGAGCGGACCTATAAAAGGTACCAGCGCCAACCCACCCCTGAATCACATCTTTTTTATGTTTCTGCCCGGAATCGTACTAAGTCTGTTCTTCGCTCTGCTAAAAATAATTTCATCCGCACTAAATGCTCTCAACTTTCCAACTCGAATTCTTCCCGCTCCTTCTGGCACCTTGCCAAAAACCTTTCTAACAACTTTACCTCATCATCCTTCCCTCCTCTTTTCTACTCTGATGGCTGTTCCTCCATCACTTCTACCCTCTGACCTCCTCATGGCTGACATTAAAATTTCTTCAGCTGATGTATTTTCTGCCATCACTGGCCTCAGTACTAACAAGGCATATGGGCCTGATGGAGTCCCTCCTGTTGTCCTCAAGAACTGTGCTTCTGTGCTTACACCCTGCCTAGGTAAACTCTTTCACCATTGTCTTTCAGCTTGTACCTTTCCTTCTTGCTGGAAGTTTGCTCTCATTCAGCCTGTCCCAAAGAAGGATGACCATTCCCAACCCTCAAACTATCATCCAATTGCTATAACATCCTGTATCTCAAAAGTTTTTGAGTCTATTCTTAACAGAAAAATTTTAAGGCATCTTTCCTATCACAACCTTCTTTCTGATCATCAGTATGGGTTCCGTCAGGAACGCTCAACTGGCGATCTTCTCACCTACCTTTCAGGCTCTTGGTCATCCTCCTTTCGGGACATTGGCGAAAGCTTTAACATTGCACTTGACATCTCAAAGGCTTTCGATCAAGTCTGGCACTAATCCTTAATTTCCAAACTGCCCTCTTACGGTTTCTATCCTTCCATCTGTGCCTTCATCTACAGCCTCCTTTCTGGTCGTTCTATAGCTGCTGTTGTAAACAGCCATCGTTCTTCTCCTAGATCTATTAACAGTGGTGTTCCTCAGGGCTCTGTCCTATCACCAACTCTCTTCCGTTTATTCATCAATGATCTTCTAAGCTGTACATCTAACCCTATTCACTCGTATGCTGATGATTCCACCCTTCACCTTTCCATTCGGTTCCCGCAACGTCCATCCCAGCAGTTACTTCAACAAACAAGGGATGAGGCTATGGCACTCCTAATGTCTGACCTGGCTCGTATCTCTGACTGCGGTAAAAATAATCTTGTTGTTTTTAATGCATCTAAGACTCAGTTTGTACACCTATCAACCCGACAGAATCTTCCACAAGAGTACCCACTAAAATTTAATAATATCCAGCATCATCCTTGAACATGCTTGGGGTTTCATTCACTTGGGATTTAACTTGGAAAGATCATACTACATCTCTGGTAAAATCAGCTTCCAAGAGATTAGGTGTGCAAAGCCGACTCCGTTCTTTCTTTACCCCTGCACAATTGTTGACTCTATACAGGGGTTTTATCCGCCCCTGTGTGGAGTACAACTCTCATGTGTGGGAAGGCTCCCCACATACAGCTCTTCTCAATAGGGTGGAGTCAAAGGCTTTTCGTCTCATTAACTCTCCTCCTCTTACTGACTCCCTTCAACCTCTGTCTCTTCGCCGCACTGTTGCATCTTTATCTCTTTTCTATTGCTACTTTAATGGTCACTGCTCCTCTGAACTGTCTGCATGCATCCCTCCACCTCTACGACGGGCGCGTAGCACCCGTCTAGCAGCAAACTCTCATCCCTTTTCTGTCCAACTCTCTAATGCAAGAGTTAACCATTACTCCCAGTCCTTCATTTATGCAACAGGTCAACTCTGGAACTGTCTCCCTCTGTCTGTATTTCCTGCTGCCTATGATCTCCAGTCTTTCAAACGCAGTGTGTCCAGGCATCTCGAAATGATCGGATCTTGAATTTGGCTCTCTCTTGTATTTTGTTTTTCTCTTGGAGGGAACTGTTATTGCGGGCTCATGGCCTTTGGTTCCTTCTTCCTCGCATAAAAAAAAAAAAAAAAAAAAAAAGTGTCTCATAATTTTAATTCCTTAGTTACACTAACTTTGTGATACGTCAGTAATGCGTCAGCTTTTGAGAGGAGTGCTAAAGTTGTGTCTCAAGAAACACACAAAAACCGGTGCTCAAATATAGGCTTTAAGGAACAAAGACGACAAACCATAAATGCAGTAAGTCCTTGATATATGTTGCCTCTTTTTTTATGCCCTCCCACTTTTTTTTGTTTTTTCCCAGCACGAGAGAAAAAATACTGACTGTTAAAAGTTCCATGGCCACTATTAAAGCTGACTTGCCAATTTCACCCAGTTTACATTAATAGTTAAATTTAAAAAAAAAATTGTGGTATTATGAAACATACCCATGACATGTACCAAGGACCTTCTGTATCTAAGACTAATGAAAAAAGATTGTGAAACTGCCAAACTAGCTTTAAGGCAATACTGAGTTCCTTTATTTTATTCTATCTATCTATTGACAGATGCCTCAATCCCGTACAGGTGGCCACAAACATATCGCCTCCATGTCGCCCTGTCCCCCACCATTTCACTGCCCTGCTCCCAACTCACACCCCCCTCTCTCATATACAGTACCTCTTCACTCCATAATACTTTTCACTGCTCTCCCACGAGACCCCCTGACATCGTAAATACATGTTCACTATCATACCAGTGCTGAATGTAATGCCCCAGAGGTGGTGGATAGTATGATCATTTGATGACCCCTATCTGGTGCATGGTAGGTGGACTTCTAGGCCTTGGAAATGTGCATAACAGCCATGTCCAGAGACAGATACATTAAAAAAAATAAAAAACTGTATGAAGTTAGACTGGGAGAGGAGACAAAGGCTGTGTTTTTGTTAAATATAAAAGTTGTCAAGTGCTGAAACACAGAAGTCATTAAGGAAATGCCTGTTTAGTGCATAATGTACTGCAGGATATGCTACAATCCTCACAAATGAGCTAAATAAGTAAAGTTGTGAATGCCACAATCCTCACAGATGTGCAAAGTTGTGCCTGTACATAAAATAAAAGACACAGGAAAACAGATGTGTAAGAACTAGGTTGTACACTGGCAGCAGAATTATATTCATTTTTCTTAGCTTTAGCTAAGGTGTGGTAAGGTTTGTGACTGATCAACTGCTACATCAATCCTCATGCAAAAAAAAATATAAATAAATAAATAAATAAAATAATAAAAGGACAAATTAAAATAAATCACCAGTGAACCTCAAGGCATTTCTCCTACAGCCTTCCACCATAAGGGAGGTTCCCAAAGTGATCAAGACATGGGAGATTATGATGAATAACATCAGAAGAAAACTCATCTTCTAGTGGAGGTGTGACAGAATCAGACAGTTTCAAAATATTATTGTTTAGTGAGTTAGAATGATATGTTAGAATTAATGGAAACATAGATAAATCGTGAGAATAGCATCAGTTTTAAGTCAGATTTCATAAACACATATGAAAATGGACGATTTCGTGAATAAGTACACATTGGGGGTCATACAGTACATATAAACAGTACTGTGTACTCTATATCTATCTATCTATCTACCTACCTACCTATCTATCTATCTATCTATCTATATATATATATATATATATATATATATATATATATATATATATATATATATATATATATATATATATATATATATATATCCTCCCTGGGGAAGGGGGATAGAATACTTCCTCAGTATTCCCTGCTTGTCATAAGAGGCGACTAAAAGGGACACTTTTATCTACATTCTTTTTGCTCTCATTCTTTCCCTTGTACTTTGTCTGTCCAAACCCTGTGCATTTTACTTTCATTTAGTTAATTTCCTCTCTCCACTGTCTGGTTCCTGCGAGTCACTGGCATTGGCTCCAGGGTAAAATATTTTACTGCTTAAGAAATCTTTATGAACTCTGGTGACGAAGCAATGGCCCTCAGTTCCGTGCAGCCCTTAAGTGGGCAGGGGGTGCTAAGAATCCCACGGTGTAAAAATAAGTTCATAAATCCAAAAAGAACCTTAAGAATAGGAAACTGGAATGTTCGAACTCTCAATCAGGCTGGTAAAATGGAAGAACTTATTTCAGTGTTCAAGGAATACAAGATGGATATTTGTGCTCTGACAGAAACGAGGTTGCTTGGAGCTGATAAAATGAATTTGGAAGATGGTATTACTATGTTGGTTTCTGGTAGGAGTGATGGAAATCATTACCAAGGAGTAGGCTTACTGCTGAGTAGAGATGCTTGCAAGGCACTATGTGAGTTTGAACCAATTAATGAGCGCTTGCTTTATGCTCGCTTAAAATCTGACCATGGTAATATCAGTATGGTTGTAGGGTACGCTCCGACAAATGAGGCTGCTGATGAAATGAAGGATGACTTTTATGAGAAGCTGCAGGATGTAGTGAATAGAGTGGCAAGACATGATGTGTTAGTTTGCATTGGTGATTTTAATGCGATTGTTGGCAGTAGTAGGGATGGCTTTGAAGATTGTATGGGTAAGGAGGGTGTTGGTATAAGAAACGAAAATGGGGTGCGACTTGCAAGCTTTTGTTTGGCAAATGACCTTATAATTGGTGGAACTATCTTTGAGCATAGAAAAATACATAAGACTACTTGGATTTCACCATGTGGTAAATATTGTAACCAGATTGACCACATTGCAATTAGCAGAAGGCATAGGAGTTATTTGCAAGATGTTTGCGTAAGGAGGGGGCAGATATAGGTAGTGATCATCAACTTGTTGTGTCAAAGATTAAAATAAAACTTAAGAGAAACGTTAATGGTAATTGTACAGGAGGTAATAATTATGATTTTGATGAGCTGAGAAGTGATGAGAGCACGAGGGAAAAGTTTTGGTGTGAATGTAGAAACAAGTTTCTAGTCCTGCAGACTTTGATGGAATCTGAAGACAATGATATTAATCAAATGTGGAGAGAGGTAAAAGAGGTTTTGCATGAGAGTGCTAAGGTTACTATTAAGAAAAAGGGAAAAGCGAGAAGGAAAAAGTGGATGTCAGATGAAACATGGAATGTAATTCAGAAAAGGAAAGAGGCTAAGTTAAGAAGTGAAGAACAACATGTTGATGGCCAGGTAGTTGAAGTACTTAGAGCAAAGTATTGGAGTTTACATTCTGAAGTAAAAAGACTCGTTAGACGTGATAAGAGGAGACTATATGATGAAAAGGCGACAGAGACAGAAATTAAATTAAGTAGAAATGACGGTCAGAGCACAAGAGCAGCGTATCAGGCCATAAAGGAGTTAACTGGGACTGAAAAGAGAAGGAAGGAAATACCTGTACGAGATAGAAATGGTAATTTGATGACTAAAGATTTGGATATAAAAGGAAGATGGAAAGAGCACTTTGAATCTGTTCTAAATAGACCAATCCCAGCTGAAGAGGACATTTTGCCAGCCGAGAAAGATTTGCAGATAGAAACAGGGGATATAACTTTGGAAGAGGTAGCAAAATCTATAAAGGAGTTAAAGAATTTTAAGGCTCCAGGTGAGGATGGAATATTCCCTGAAATGCTTAAGGTGGAAAATGACGAGTTGATGAATGCACTTTTGAAACTTTTTAATGTGGCTTGGGATAATGGTGGAATTCCAGAAGAGTGGCAAATTGGAGTGATTATAAAAATACCAAAAAAGGGAGATTTAAGTGTGTGTGGCAACTGGAGGAGGATAACTTTGACACCTGTAGTTGCAAAAGTCTTTTCCAAAATCTTGTTGAACAGAATAGAGCCAGTAATTGATAAAATTTTAAGAGAAGAACAAGCGGGATTTAGAAAGGGTCGAGGTTGTAATGATCAGATTTTTATTGTAAGGCATCTAATGCAACAAGCTAATGAGATGAAAATGCCACTTAACATGTGTTTTGTGGATTTTGAAAAGGCGTTTGATAGTGTTTCACGTGGAGCTATGTTGAAAATTATGAGATTCTATGGTATACCAGAAAAGTTTGTAAATATTATTAGAAGCCTGCATGAAGGTACTTTTTGTAAGGTAATGGTGGGTGGTTCTTTGAGTGATCCATTTCAAGTTAGGTCAGGAGTGATTCAAGGAGGAGTTCTTTCGCCATTGTTGTTTGTTTTGGTTATGGATTATGTTATGAAAAAGGTTGTAAGGAGAACAGGTGCAGGAATTAACTGGAAAGAAAATAAGAAGCTGATGGATTTGGACTATGCTGATGATATTGTACTGATTTGCGGAAGTATTTACGAGATGCAGAGGGTGCTCGATTGTCTGGTGGAGGAAGGAGAAAAAGTGGGATTGGTAATAAATTGTGGAAAGACTGAAATTATTAATATGAACGTGGAGAACCAAATCGATTGTGTAATTGGGAATAATGTGGTGAAGAATGTAGAAAACTTTAAATATCTGGGAACGATTGTATCATCTAATGGATCATTAAACAATGAAATTGAGGAGAGGATTAGACAGGCTTGGCGAGCTGTTGGAATGTTGAAATCTGTTTGGAATAATAATATGCTTTCGGTACATACTAAAGTGAAAATTTACAAGTCCATGGTTAGACCCATTTTAATTTACGGGCATGAGTCATGGTACAGTACAATTGCAACAGATCAGAAAGTATTAGGATTTGAGAATAAAATACTGAGAAGGATTCTTGGGGTAAAGTGGCAAGACAGAGTTACAAATGCAAGAGTAAGGGATATTACGAGAGTGGAACCAGTTAATGAATATGTGAGACTGTCTCGCTGGAAGTGGCTGGGGCACATATACAGAAAAGAAGGTTGTTTAATACAGGATGTGCCAGAGTGGATTGCTAGAGGAAGAAGAGGTAGAGGTAGGCCGAGGGAAACCTTGGTTGAGGACAATGAAAAAAGAAGCAGGAGAGGAGTGTTGGTGGGACCTGAAGGAGATGGCAAGAGACAAATATTGGTGGAGAGAGTTCATTGAGACCCTATGCATCCCGTGGGGTGCCACAGGAAATGATTGATTGATTGATTGATATATATATATATATATATATATATATATACTGTATATGTACTAAAGAGAGATAGAGAGAGAGAGAGAGAGAGAGAGAGAGAGAGAGAAATATCAACTCACAGCTTCCTGATGCCAGACTCTTCTTTCTTCCAGGGAGCGTCGTCAGGCTCGAAGGGCATTGGTCCCTGCACTGGGGGGTCATCCTCTTCATCGTTAACTCCCGCACCTGTGTCCCTGTGCCACAGACAAAAACAGAAACAGTAAGTCTCCTTTAATTTCATCAGAGTTTGTCTTCATTATTGTTGCCTTCTTTGTTTTTAATTTGTTATTACAGGGTTTAGTAGCTGCCATTTCTGCAAGTGTAGTTTGCTTTGTATGTCGAGTGGTGTCACTGTTCTTTTAAAGGTATAAACATGTTTTGAGTGCTAGTGAATTGCTTAGGATGAATTGTTACTTTTGAGAATCAAAAGATGAGGCTATTATCTATCTATCGATCTATAGCCAGACGCCTCAATCCCATTTGGGGTGGCCACAAACAAATCGCCTCCACTTCGTCCTGTCCCCCGCCATTTCACTGCCCTGCTCCCAACTCACACCCCCCTCTCTCATATACCTCTCCACCCCATCCCTCCATCTCATCCTCGGCCTTCCCTCCCTCTTCCCCCTCCACCTCACTCACATACACTCTCTATTATTTTTATTATCATTTTATTGATTTTATTATTATTATTATTATTATTATTATTATTATTATTGCTCACCTGATATGTTGATATTAAAAAGATACACAGTACTGATATGATACAGATGATAATGTTAACCCCATGAATCCAACGACATAACCTTTCTTTCTGCTACCTCGTGACGATGATTTTCGTCAGAAGATCGTCTGTTAGTGAAGATGTTGGTGGAGGCTATATTAAATTCTTCCAGTTCAGAGTCTCAGTTTGAAGGTGGGATGAATAATATAGAAATACATTCCTGGATTCATGGAGTTTAGGTGCACAAGACAGTTAACAGTGATGGAATTGTTCTCTTGCATGTTATTTATGTAAACTGTGTAGATATTAAAAACTTTATAGATAACATGAGTGAATACTAAGGTGTAATGGAATAGGTTAATACTTGGCTGCTGAGATGTGCATTAATGAAGTTAAGGTTATATGGTAATATTCTTGCAGCTCCTAGTTTTAATCAGCTGTTCAGCTATATAGTATGTGGATTTAATGGTTTAATGTCTACTTGAGATGAAAGCCCACTTATGTGTGTGTCAGTTTGATTTCCTGATAGACAGTGAGAGATTTTTTGATCAGGTACTTCCACCAAGGGCTTTTCTAGTCATCTATCATTCTTTCTACCTTGAAGGGGGTAATATGTCAGTGGCTGTTACAAACCCTGCCTCATTGTTGGTTGTGCCCTGGAATAAGACATATAGGCACACTATGTATTATACTGAAAGATGCTCCACAAATGATCACGGAATGTTTGAGGTCTGTCGTAACCTTCTCTCTCTCATTTTTAAAATTATGGCCTTTATTCTCAGAGCATTAGAGTCTGAATAAGCTTAAGGGAGTTTTTCTTTATTTCAGATTGGAAGAATTTTACCCATAGCAGGAAAAGCTGGAAAAATAGATGACTGTTCCACATGTGAGTACTATATAATTCTTCCTTTTGAACAGTTACCTGTTGATCTGTCTATCTATTGCCAGACATCTGAATCCTGTAAGGGGTGGCCACAAACAAATCACCTCCATGCTGCCCTTTCCCCCACCATCTAACTGCCCTGCTCCCACCTCATACCCCTCTGTCTCATACACCTTTCTACTCCATCCCTCCATCTCATCCTTGGCCTCCCCCTCCCTCTACCCCCTTCCACCTCACTCACATACACTCTCCTCGTCAGTCTTTCGCTCTCCATCCTCTCTATATGGCCAAACCACCTCATTGTATTTCTCCTATCGCTTTCTATCACATCCACATCCACACCACAACACTCCTTCACTTCCTCATTTGTCAATCTGTCTTTCCATGTGACTCCACATGCTCCTCTCAGATAACTCATTTGCACTGCTCTCACTCTTGTGTCCTACCACCAAGGTCCGGGCTTCATTTTCATACGTTAGAGTTGGTATCACAATACTGTCATGCAGCAACTCTTTTACTTCCATGCTCACTTCTCTGTTTCTTATTACTGCCTTCAGAGAACCAGCAACCTTTCTTTCCTGTTGCACCCTTTCAAGCACTTAACCCTTTAAACTTCCATCCTTACTCATTACACAATCCAGGTACTTAAATGCCCTCACATTTTCCATTTCCTCCTCATTTAACCTCACTGTACATTCGGTGCCTTCACTTCTCTCAAAGACCTTAACTTTACTCTTCCCTACATTCACCTTTAGATTCCATTTCTTACACACTCTCCCAGACTCATCCACCAAGCCTTGCAGCTCCCCTTCATCTTCACTTAACAACACAATATCATCTCCAAACAACAGTACAGGGAGTTTCCAAACACTGATCTCTCTCATTAGGGCTGCTCCGACATAATCTGAATTTATTTTGCACTTACTTTAGCATGTTTAAATTTACTGGAGGTCAGGCTTCATAACTGAAACTGTTGTGATTTTTTTTTCTCTGACTACAGGTCTCGTTTTCGTTTTTAAATTCGTTTTCGTTTTCGTTTTTAAAGGCTCCAACATTCTTGCATGCATCGGCCTTGATCACCTAATGGCGGCTCTCCACGCTGCACGATCCATTGTAGCCTCCCTGTTCAGTCCCTTAACCCTGAGGTCACATTGACCTTGTCCCATATCTTTCTCAGTCTACTCCTCGTAACCCCACCCCCAATATTAACACTTCTCACCTTCCTCACCCAATTATCATCCCCCATCCTCTCCACATGTCCAAACCATCTCAATCTACCTCTCCTCATCACAACACCAATACACTCCAGTCCCATCCTACCTCTCAACGCTTCCATCGTAAACCCAGGACCCCAGACCTTGGATGCAGGGACGCACTACACATCCACCTGATCATTGTCATTTCTGTATGTCTGAGCCGGCGAATATCCTCCTCCTTTACTGCCCAGGTCTCACTACCATACAGCATGACACTCCTAACACATGCTGCATACAAAGACCTCTTAGCCCGTAGGGAGAGTCCTCTCAATGTCAGGAGAGGCAAGAGCTCCCTGAACTTCTTCCAACCACTTCTCACCTTAGCCACAGTGCTAGCTCCGGCCCCACCTCCAGCACACAACATGTTTCCCAAATAACAAAACTCTTCCACACTCTCAAGAGATTCACCAGCAAGATCAATCCTTTCACGCCTGACAATCTCCATCTGCTCTCCCCGACACGCTGTACACATAAAATCAGCAGTATCTCACAGTATACTTCTGACAGCACTACATCTCTTGCACCCCCATTTATCACAAACACCGCACAAGATGGAATTACTTCCCACGCCCTCGTGTCAAACTGCACATGGCCACTCTCCCTCGTCTTTGACAGTACCGCCACCAACCCTAGATATCATCACTTTTGTTTTATCTGCAGTTACCCTTAAGCCCTTGTGCCCCATACCATCCCTCCACTTCCTAAATCTTTCTTCCGCTTCCCTTTCATTCTCTGCAATCAACACCAAATCATCGGCATGCAACATCTCCCACAGGAATCTGCTTTTGAAGTCATGTGAGAGGGCTTCAAGTACCATGATAAACAACATAGGACTCGAAACTGACCCCTGATGCACACCAACATTCACGGAAAACTCATCACTCAAATCTCCATTCACTCTTACCTGGATGCTACCTGGGTGCGAGCACCCACATACATAGCCATAACCACCCTAACCAGCCACTCCTCCTAGTCAAGCCTTCTCATTGCCCACTTCACCACCTCTCTAGGGACTCTGTCAAAGGCCTTTTCCAAATCAACAAAAACAAAATACAGATCCCTTTTCTTACCAATATATTTTTCCTGAAGCTGTTAACAATGAATATGGCATCAGTGGTCCCCCTACCTGGCATAAACCCAAAATGCATCTCATCAACATTCACTCTCTCTCTAATCATACCTTCTAAGACTCTCTCCATTACCTTCATTATCTGATCTAAAAGCTTTATACCTCTATAATTTCCTCTTTCCAGGTCATGACCCTTCCCTTTATACACATTTACAATTACACTCTTTAGCCAATCATCTGGGACAACACCATCCATCCATCATCCAATCCTACATTGCCCCATGAGGAGCGTAGGAGCCCGGGGCTAGGCAGTTGGTCTCGACATTTAAGATGAGAGTGACCAGCCTCACTTATCCCTGAGTGGCATTCACTCATAAATAATCATATTTGTCAGGTCAGTGACTAACCGCACCCCTATATCTCCTGAGGCCTTCAACATTTTGGCAGTCAACCCAGACACACCTGCTGCCTTACCCACCTTCATCCTGCCTATTGCCTCACTCACAGTAGCAGCATCAATCAAAGGCCAAGGGCCAAACACTGGATCTGCTGGCTCCAAACCTTCCCTGTCCCAGTCAAACTCCTCATTCAACAACCAGTTATAATGCTCTCTCCATGCATCTTTAATATCCCCACTGTTCACCACTACCCTTCCTTCATCATTCTTCACACACTGCTCACCTATAATATCCTGATTATCCCTCTTCATCTGATCACTTCATCACCTTAAATATCATATTTTTCCTTTCCACACTATTTAGGTTATCAAACAAAAGTCTCGGTGACTCAGACTTCGCCCTGTATACCTCTCTTCTAGCCCTACGCTTGGCAGCCAAGTATTCCTCCTTGCTATAATGATAATCATCATCATCATCCGGGCAGGGTGAGGAGTAGCAATGTCCAGACAGCCCAAATTTGCCCAATCCAATGGGCCACGCTTCCATTCGCTCACCATTCAAGCCCCCAGAATCCTGGCTCTGTATGATACGCCAAAAACATTGACCACGTTCTGTAGCTTCACATAAACGTATCCGAGAGTCAATAATAATAATAGTAATAATAATAATAATAATAAAAATGCAGTACCCCAGTCTGCAGTCCACATACAGTATATGCTGGCTACAGTTTACATATTGAAGGGACAAAAAAAATGTCACCATATGCTGAATTAATCTGCCTTCCAATACAAAGAATTACAGAAATCTGACTATATCACACTCCAGGGGTTGTTGCTGTTGATCAACCCTTGTCTGTCTAGATGAGCAGATCCATCAACTGCAGGGAAGCAACTGCCCTTCCCATGCACTGAGTCTGTATTCCCTTGCGGCTGACAGCGGGGAATAGTGTAAAAGTTTAGTTCCTGGATGGATGTCACATTTGGGTAATTCCACGAAGATGTCAACCTTTTGTGTCAAAATCAGAATTGCTTAAAAGTATATAAATTATACATCATTTTAAAGCTTAATCATTGAATTTTATGAATCTGAAGAGAAAGAGAGCCTAAACTGTCAACTTGGGGAGCTGCATAAAAAACTGTCATGTTATGTCACCAAAGAAAAACCAGTGCTGAATATAGCAACTTTCCTAACATCACTGACCAGAGTATGTTATTGTTTGGAATGCTGACATTGTGTTTTACTGAAAATGTGTCTATTTGAGTTGTGATTGACACTACAGTTGTTTACATATACTGTATGTTGTGGTCAGAATGTAGCAGGACCTTTAAATGGAAGTATTTCAGGAGTAACGTGTCTCATGTTTTTTCCTCATTTTTCCCATACACAACTAACAAACTGGAGAATACCAACATAACTTTATATTATAAACAGGCATCCCAAGGCCTTAATAATGTAATGCTGGGATACTTTGAAATAAACCCTGGTAAGCCATATGGTCTGTCACACACGTTACATGCCCACTGTGAGGAACGTTACCAGAAAATGATGTAAAGTTTCTCACGCACACCTTTGAACAAAAAATCAAAGTACCTGCACTGAAGTCCAATGATAAAACCCCTGTGTTTGTAATTTAGTATGTTATCTTTAAGTTTTTATTCTTTCCAAACAGTAAATTGATTTTGCCTGGTACCTGGTGAGTGTGCTTTACCATCATGTCTCCAATGACTCCAGCTGATTATTTGAATTCTGCTGGTATTCATTTTACACATATATCATTGTGGACTGATGGGGCAGCAGCCCACTTCAAGAATAGGTATTCTATGGCAGCTCTAACCTCTTACAAAGCCATCCACAACTGCACTGCTAAATGGAACTTTCAAGAAAGTTATCATGGCAAGGGCCCTCATGATAGGATTGGGGCTTTACTAAAACGGAATGTCTACAAGCAAGTTTTGCAAGGTCACTGTACAGTAAGGTCTGCTGTAGAATTTTATGAGGAGGCTGAACAAATAACAGATAAAACTGAACTAATGTATGTGTCTACTGAACATATAAACACTGAGAAGTCAAGATATGTACAGATCTGGAAAAACTGTAAGGCAGCAAAATCCATTCAGCAGTGCAGGTCAGTAAAACCTCTTGGCCACTGTAAAGTAGCATTGTATCATTTGACTGCAGACCAATCACCTTTTAAGCAGTGCTAACTTCAGGAGACTGGCTATGACCCACAATCTGACTCCAGTACTAGCAGGGATAGGGAAGGTACACCATCTCTTGCAGAAATGTCAGAGTCATTCATGTCTCAGCCTGAGCCACAGAGTACTACTGATATTATGATTCTTGTAAAGCAGGGTTGGGGGTGATGCAGCGGAAAAGAACAATGTAATTTTGAATATTATGAACAGAAATTACCTTATAACATGTAGGTAACCCTACAGCCAGTAAGAGATGTGAAAGTTACAGGATAAGCTTACCTGTATATCACAACAGCGATATAAACAAGACAAAGATTAACTACTTGCTCATCGAAGATGGAAAATTCATCCTTTTAGACTAACTAATTGAGGAAGGAAAGTTCACCCCTTTGAATGTGCGTGTCATTCTTGACACATGAGGAGTTGGCAATACCTGCACAACCATATCCTCTGAGATCTCGTCTCTGTCCAGGTTGTCAGGAAAATGAAACTGACTATCACCCATTTTGTCAGTGCCTCTTTCTTAAATAATTAACTTCAGACATGCCTGGCTCTGGAACTGATTCTACCACTGCAACATAATGCTTTGACAGCTTCTTGGTAGTGTAATGAACTAGTACATAGTTACCTGGGGATGGTTTTTGTGTTGCCTCAATATCAGTAGTACTCTGTGGCTCAGGCTGAGACATGAATGACTGACATTTCTGCAAGAGATGGCTACCTTCCCTATCACTGCAAGTACTGGAGTCAGATTGTGGGTCATAGCCAGTCTCCTGAAGTTAGCACTGCTTAAAAGGTGATTGGTCTGCAGTCAAATGATACAATGCTACTTTACAGTGGCCAAGAGGTTTTACTGACCTGCACTGCTGAATGGATTTTGCTGCCTTACAGTTTTTCCAGATCTGAACATATCTTGACTTCTCAGTGTTTATATGTTCAGTAGACACATACATTAGTTCAGTTTTATCTGTCATTTGTTCAGCCTCCTCATAAAATTCTACAGCAGACCTTACTGTACAACGACCTTGCAAAACTTGCTTGTAGACATTCCGTTTTAGTAAAGCCCCAATCCTATCATGAGGGCCCTTGCCATGATAACTTTCTTGAAAGTTCCATTTAGCAGTGCAGTTGTGGATGGCTTTGTAAGAGGTTAGAGCTGCCATAGAATACCTATTCTTGAAGTGGGCTGCTGCCCCATCAGTCCACAATGATACATGTGTAAAATGAATACCAGCAGAATTCAAATAACCAGCTGGAGTCATTGGAGACATGATGGTAAAGCACACTCACCAGGTACCAGGCAAAATCAATTTACTGTTTGGAAAGAATAAAAACTTAAAGATAACATACTAAATTACAAACACAGGGGTTTTATCATTGGACTTCAGTGCAGGTACTTTGATTTTTTGTTCAAAGGTGTGCGTGAGAAACTTTACATCATTTTCTGGTAACGTTCCTCACAGTGGGCATGTAACGTGTGTGACAGACCATATGGCTTACCAGGGTTTATTTCAAAGTATCCCAGCATTACATTATTAAGGCCTTGGGATGCCTGTTTATAATATAAAGTTATGTTGGTATTCTGCAGTTTGTTAGTTGTGTATGGGAAAAATGAGGAAAAAACATGAGACACGTTACTCCTGAAATACTTCCATTTAAAGGTCCTGCTACATTCTGACCACAACATACAGTATATGTAAACAACTGTAGTGTCAATCACAACTCAAATAGACACATTTTCAGTAAAACACAATGTCAGCATTCCAAACAATATACTCTGGTCAGTGATGTTAGGAAAGTTGCTATATTCAGCACTGGTTTTTTTTTGGTGACATAACATGACAGTTTTTTATGCAGCTCCCCAAGTTGACAGTTTAGGCTCTCTTTCTCTTCAGATTCATAAAATTCAATGATTAAGCTTTAAAATGATGTATAATTTATATACTTTTAAGCAATTCTGATTTTGACACAAAAGGTTGACATCTTCATGGAATTACCCAAATAAACATGGTGGCAGCTGATGGAAGTGGAGCTGAGAAGAGAATGCGGTCTGCAGTATAAGCCATTTGAGTGATATGACCTGCTGCTACTCCTGGCGAAATTTTGAAGTGGATGTTAGCCTGCTGGGGAACCTGCACATTCTTCCTGCTTGTGAGTGAACTGGTCCCCTACAATCTACTGATGTTCCTGCCTACAGCCTGTGAGTAGACGGATCTCCTTTGACCTGCAACCTATTGATAAGTTCCTGTAACCTACTAGCCTCACCCACCAAGATGAGTACAGACACTGACAGTGAGCGCCGTTATGCTGGTGTCAGAGCCCCTCAGCCCTTCTGTTTGGGGACAAATGTTGCAGAAAACTGGAAGCTTTTCAAACAGAGATGGAACATGTATGCTCTTCTCTCAAGACTACACACTGAAGAACCCAACATCCAGGTAGCTACGTTCCTACAGTATTTAGCAGATGATGCCCTCAAAGTATACAATGGTTTTCAGTTTGAAGGTAATGAAGCTGATAGGACAGTGCAAGATATAATCAACAAATTTGATGAGTTTGCCATTGGTGAAATTAATGTTACTTATGAGAGATTCATATTTAATACAAGGAACCAGCAAGAAGGGGAACCCTTTGATAAATTTTACTCAGATTTGCAAACTCTTGTAAAGACTTGTGATTACTGTGACACATGTAAAGCTTCCCTGATGAAAGACAGAATTGTGTTAGGCATTCATGACTCCAGTGTTCGTACTGAGCTACTTAAAACAAGAAATTTGACTTTAGAGAAGTGTATTGATACCTGCAAAGCTGCAGAGAGTGCCATCTCACAGACCCGAGTGTTGAATCCTGTCCCTGAAACTGTGAACAAGGTCAGATCTAGGACAGACAGTTGTGCCCAAGCACATAGTTCCAACAGTGTAGCTAGGAAATGTAAGTTTTGTGGTCTTTCACATGTGTTTGCAAGAAATAAATGTCCAGCTGTAGGGAAAGTATGCCTGAAGTGTGGGGAAAGAGACCATTTTGCAAGTATGTGTCGTGTTAAAGCCTCTGTCAATGCCACTGTAAAATCCTCGAACTTCAAAAAGAAAGCTGTACATCAGGTTGCTGAGAGTGAACCAGATGCCCAGCCCCATGGGGCGTCCAGTTCGGATGAAGAGTGGGTTAACACATTACATTACATGACAGTAAAATCTGTAAAATCTCCCAAGAAAGATGTTAAGTGTTGCATGTTAATTGATGATAATGAGGTAATTTTTCAGATCGACACTGGCTCATCAGTTAATGCCCTACCACTACAATATGCAAAAAATGTACAGAAGACTAAGAGAATCCTTACTACCTGGAATAACTCTGTTCAGACTCCTGTGGGTGTGTGCAGGAGAAGCATTAAAAATCCCAAAAATGGTAAGAAATATTCTGTGGAGTTTGTGGTGTTTGAAGGAAATTTAGTCCCTCTCTTAGGTCTTGGGGCTAGCAAACAGATGGATCTGATAACTGTTAATGAAGATGTATTTGAACGTGTGGATAATGTGAAAGTGAGTGAGTCTGACTGTAATAGTGACATGTTGAGTAATACCGGCACTGATGGTTTAGGTACTCTGCCAGGTCTACAGTCATTGTCAGTAGACCCCCAGGTGAAGCCAACCATCATGCCTGATAGAAGGGTCCCTGTTGCACTTAGACCAAAGCTGAAAACTGAACTTGATAGACTAGAGAACTTAGGTGTCACTGTGCCAGTTAGTGAGCCGACTGAATGGGTGAGCCAGATTGTGGTTGCACCAAAGAAGAATGGTGACATCAGAATTTGTATAGACCCTCGTGAACTCAACAAAGCACTGCTCCGAGAGCGTTATACTCTTCCTGTACTTGAGGATACATTGCATGAGTTGAGCCAGTCAAAAGTCTTCTCTAAAGCAGATCTTGCTTCTGGTTACTGGCACATCAAACTTGATGAAAAATCTAGCTACCTAACCACTTTTCAAACGTGTTTTGGGAGATACCGCTGGGTTAGACTACCCTTTGGTTTATCAGTGTCATCAGAAATCTTTCAGAAAAGACTACTTGAAACTTTACAAGGTGTACCTGGTGTAATTTGCATAGCTGATGATGTGATAATTCATGGGAAATCTCTGGAAGAGCATGACGCCAACTTGAAGCAGTTCTTTGAGAGGTGTCAGAGAATGAATATAAAACTGAATGAAGACAAGCTCACTCTGAGAACTGACAATGTAAAATTTATGGGTCACTGTATTACAAAAGATGGCCTGGTAACTGATCCTGACAAAATCCGAGCCATATGTGAGTATCCAGCACCTACTAATGTTGTGGAGCTAAGGCGTTTTCTAGGTATGGTCAATTATCTTGCTAGGTTTCTGCCCAACTCAGCATCTGTTTTGTACCCCTTGCATAATCTTGTAAAGAAGGATGTTTCTTGGGTTTGGTCAGCAAGCCAACAAGAAGCATTCAACCGAATTAAGTGTATGATCACCAATAGCCCTGTGCTCACATTTTACAACCCCTGTGATGAGCTTACCCTAGAAAACGATGCTAGTGAATATGGTCTGGGTTCAGCATTAATGCAAAATGGGAAGCCTGTAGCCTTTGCCAGTCACTCCTTATCTAACTCTGAAAGAAATTATGCTCAAATTGAAAAAGAAATGTTAGCCGTTGTATACGGATTAGAGAAATTTCATCACTACACATATGGGAGATCGGTCAGGGTCCTCACAGATCACAGACCTCTTGTGTTCATAGCAAACAAGCCACTATCTCGTGCCCCACGACGACTCCAGGCGATGCTCCTTCACGCTCAAGACTACCAGTATCAACTATTTTACCATCCTGGCAAAGAAATCCCCATTGCTGATGCTCTTTCACGTGCTCCCCTGCCTGACACAGGAGATGACTCTTTCTCAGTTAACAGTCTAGCCTACTCCCAGTTCAGGGAATCTCGCCTTCAAGAAATACGGCATGCCACAGAAAAGGACCCAACGTTAAGACTGCTCAAGGATGTCATCGTTCAAGGGTGGCCTGATGAGAAAGGTCACCTTCCAGACTGCCTAGCCCCATATTACAGTTATCGAGAGGAGATGTCTGTACAAGATGGTGTTATTCTTAGAGGAGAGAGGGTGGTAATCCCTAGCTCTATGCGATATGAGATGATGGAGAAGGTGCACGCTGGCCACTCGGGTATAAACTCCTGCCTACGACGTGCAAGGGAGTTAATCTACTGGCCTAGGATGTCTTCGGAAATTCGTCAGTTTGTGGAGTCCTGTGACGTCTGTTCCTCCTATTCACTTAAGCAATCCCCTGAGCCCCTGTATCAACATGAACTTCCAGAACGTCCCTGGGAAAAAGTGGCAACTGACTTGTTCACCATCCAAAACCGAAACTATCTGGTAACTGTTGATTACTTTAGTCAGTTCACTGAAGTTGACTACCTTCCAGAGATAACTTCAGAAGCCATCGTCACAAAACTTAAGCACCACTTTGCTCGACATGGCATACCTGACGTTGTGATCAGTGATAATGGTCCACAGTTTTCCTCTCATCAGTTTCAGTCATTTGCAAAGAAGTGGAAATTTTGCCATGAAACTTCTAGTCCTGGAAACCCCAAGTCCAATGGTGCAGCTGAAGCCGCTGTAAAATCTGTCAAGCTCATGATGAAGAAGTGCCATCGGGCCAAAGAAGACCCCTACCTTGGATTGCTGAACATGCGCAATACCCCTCAAGAAGGTATGGCAACCAGTCCTGCTCAGCGGCTTATGGGGCGTCGCACCAAGACATTGATCCCTGCTATTAATGCTCGCTTGCAGCCAAATATCATTGCTGGAGAACGAGAATGCATGGAGAAGAAAAGAGCCAGCACTGCAGAACACTACATGCATAGAAGAAGCCTCAAACCCTTGTCCGTTGGAGATACTGTGCGAGTACAACCAATAGACGATCCAAAGAAGGAGTGGAAGGAAGCCACTGTAGAGAAGCAACTTAGTCCCCGAGCTTATGAAGTAACAACGAAGGATGGAGGTACATACAGGAGAAACCGTCAACAACTGCGATCATCTAAACCAGCCAGAACACACAAGAGTCGGCCCAATGATGATAAGACAACACTGGCAGGTGATGCATCCTTAGAACCTGAGACTGTGAGCTGTGGGGACTGTGTCGGATCTCCTTTAGTAAGTGACTATGTAACCCGGTCAGGTAGGACAGTTAAAGCACCAAGGAGACTGGACTTGTAGGAATAATGTACCGTACAGTGTACCATTTTGCACTGTGATTAATCTTGCCCTTCAAGGAAATAATAATTATTCTTTTTTTTTTTTTTTAAATATGTGTGGTCTGTAAGGAATTATTGGGTTCTATACAGCACTTTATTTCCAAAGAATGTAAATGGAGTGCAACACCCGACACTTGATATATGTCCAACTGTCTATTGAATACCTAATCTTATCATGATTGATTATGCTTTATTTATTAAAGGGGTAAGGTGTTTCGTGCTTTGCATGTCAGGATTGATTATGTGTCTTTTACGAAAGGAGGAAGATGTTACGTATTTTGAATTAGCCGCGCTTGGCGCGCTACCCACAATGCTCAGCTGTTTTGTGTTGAGGGTCAGATTCGAAAGCTAGAGAATAAACACCGCTGTCTCACTCCACCCATCTCTTGTTTGACTACCCTGCCTCGCCAGTATATCTTCACGGCAAACGACATAATACACAAGAACACGAAACACTAGCCCTCCCAGGCGTAGCATTCAAGAACACACAACACATCCATCTAATCACTGTCCTCTGTATGTCTGAGCCAATGAATATCCTCTTCCTTTACTGCCCATGTCTCACTACCATCCAGCATTACACTCCTAACACATGTCCAAGATGAATATAATTTCCTGACCAACACATATACAACATAAGGTCCAATACTTAGACTTCCTTTACTTAGCCTAAGGTGCCTTCATGTGGTGGCACTGATGTGTGTGAGTGGTGGAGCTGCCCAGGTATTTAAACATCCCTCAACACCTTCCCTATCTCTGCTTGGAGGAGGATGGAAAAAAAAAATATGTTCATCCTTGGTTTGTATAAATCCACCAACTGTGTAAATTAAAATAAAAAAAGAACTGACGCTAAAGAGGGATGCCTTCACCTGGTGACACTAATATACAACCTCCCTCAACCCACAATTTCAAATAAGGAGGATGGTGGAGAGGATGGAGAGTGAGAGGCTAATGAAGATAATGTATGTGAGTGAGGTGGAGGGGAGGAGAGGGAAGGGAAGGCCAAGGATGAGATGGAGGAATGGTGTGGTGAGGTATATGAGAGAGAGGGGTGTGAGCTGGGAGCAGGGCAGTGAAATGGCGGGGGACAGGGCGACATGGAGGCGATTTGTTTGTGGACAACCCTTACGGGATTAAGGCGTCTGGTAATAGATAGACAGAGAGATAGGATGGTGGACTGCAGGAGAAGAGCAACATCAGCCTGCAGTCCACTATATTTCAGAATCTACCTTTTGATTCACTTTCATCGCTTCACCCACAGATAAACAAACCGAGATACATGAAAGCAACAAAACCACACGTGCCCTATGGTAACATGCCACACATACCTTCACTATAAGCGCACGCACGCACACATGCACACACACACACACACACACACACACACACACACACACACAAAGATTCATATCCTGATGGGCCTGATGCAATAATAAGAACAAAGAGGCATCACATTCACACACTTACCACATTGTACAGGGCAGGTGTTGGGGTTAACGTCCATTACAGTTTCAAGTTAGCTGGGGATTCCTCTTCTTCTTCTTTCTGCCTCTCTCTAGGCAGCTTCCACGGCTGACAATCAACTCACGCACCTGAAAAATATATTACACAATTAGTCCTTTCCTTCTGAACCTTAAGTTTACCTGGTAAGAAACGTATCTGGTGGCATCAAGAACAATATCATTTGGGGACAACAACAGGGTGACATGGAGGCAATTTGTTTGTGGCCACCCCTGGAGGCGTCTGGCAATAGATTGATACTTTTTTTTTTTTTTTTTAATGCACAGAAGGAACACAAGGCTACAAGCCCACAAGATTGTTCCCTCCAAGAAAAAATAAAAACACGATAACAGAAGCCATATTCAAGACCCAATCATTTCAAGATGCCTGGACACACTGTATTTAAAACACTAAAGATCACAGACAGTAGGAAATACAAAGACAGTTCCAGAGTTGACCTGTTGCATACATGAAGTACTGAATGTAATGGTTAACTCTTGCATTTGAGAGTTTACATATTACTATCTATCTATCTATCTATCTATTGCCAGACGCCATAATCCCGTACGGGGTGGCCATTTGACTCTGAGTTATTTGTTTTACAGGGAGGGGCACTAACCCTCCACCAACCCACTTGACACGTAGGGAGCACGTATGGTTTGGTTATATGGTTACCACCCAGTGTTGTAAATGGTTTCTTGGCTTACAGGAAACCATTTGGCTTGTCACTCAATGTAAAGCCACCTATAACGGAAAGAAAAGCAATAAGAAGTGACAGGAAAGATGGGAGAAATAGGAAGAGAGGAGGGCAAGCACAGAAAAAGAATGATAAAGGCTAAGGAAGAAGTAGGCAGCATTACATCAAGACAGGTTATCATTCTCATTATTTATAACCAAATCAAAGCATTATAGTGTTTTAACAAGTTCTTGATATTATGTCAAAGTTACCATCACATGATGTTTATATATTTATTTTAAATTTAAGTTTTGCTGATTCTATGAATATTATCAATGTCAATATTTTTCATTTCCTTGTACGGTCCAAAATGAGCATATGGTCAATTAATTTCATCAATCAAATGTCAACTGTAACGAACTCTCTGAGGAAACTGAAGAACCTTCTCAGAATTACAACACATCAGGTTTGGTAAGTAGGGCAGACACAGCCAACCATCCTGCCTACAATTTCAGTCTTACTCTGCCTGGCATTGCACTTCCACCACCGCTCTGCTACTTACCTAGACCCATTTGACTGTAATTTGGCCTACAATTTCTGTCTCTCCATCCTGAATACTGAGCTGTAACAACAAATTTACACTAGAATAAGATGCTAGTCCTGACTAAGTGTCATGAAATGGATGCAGAATGCTCAGGAGAGAGAGAAGCAGTCAGGGAGAAAGACTGAAAGTTGAGAAGCTGAGGATCAAAGAAATGGCAGATGAATACAGGACCAAAGTAGAGGACGAGTTAGAATTACTGAATTGGAATGAATTGGATCTGGACAGACTGTGGAAAGCATATAGGGATTGCTTAGTTAGGAATGCTAAAGCGGTATGTGGTGTGGCAAGAGTAACAACAAAGAAGAAAGGTATGGCATGGTGGGATGAGGAGGTAAAGAGAGCAGTGGAGGAAAAGAGGAAGAAGTGGCTAAAGTGGTTACAGGATAGGGGTTCAGTTGAAATAAGAACTGAATATGTTGTGAGCAAGAAGCACGTAAAGAGATTAGTGATGAGGAAAAAGGAGGAGGTAAATGAGGATCTAGGAAGAAAAATTAATGCAAACTACTCTGAAAATAGAAAGTTATTCTGGAAAGAGGTGCGGAAATGTAGAAGTGAAAGCAGTAAGAAATGGGATGGTATGAAGGATGCAGGTGGTAGATTATTAACCCATGGAGATGAAGTAAGGACCAGATGGAAAGAATATTTTGAAAGCCTGATGAATAGGGATAGAGAGAGCAGAGCAGCTGTAAACATGATTGGTTTTGGGGGTGTGCAGAGAAGGTATGCAGTGCCAGGAGACGTGACACTCACACAGGTGAAGAGTGCTGTGAAGCAGCTGAAAAATGGGAAAGCAGCTGGGGTTGATGAGGTGTATGCAGAGATGCTTAAATGTAGTGGAGAGAATGGAATGAAGTGCTTGTTGGAGATATGTAAGAAGACATGGATGAGTGAAACTGTTTCTGCAGAGTGGAAAAAGGCTGTGATTGTACCCCTGTACAAAAATAAAGGTGAATGAAGTGAGTGTAAGAATTATCGTGGCATAAGCTTACTGAGTGTGGTAGGGAAGGTATATGGAAGAATTATTATAGTGAGAGTAAGAGAGATATCAAAAGTCCTAGAGAGTGATGAACAGGGTGGCTTTAGGAGTGGCAGAGGATGTGTGGATCAAGTATTTGCAGTGAGACAGATAGTAGAGAAGGCTTGTGAGAAGGACCATAAGGAATTTATGGCATTCATGGATCTGGAAAAAGCATATGACAAAGTGGACAGAGAAGGATTGTGGAAAGTTTTGTGCATGTAAGGTGTAGAGGGTAAGCTGTTAGGTGCCATCAAGAGTTTTTATGATGGTAGTGAAGCATGTGTCAGGGTTAATGGGCATCTAAGTGAATGGTTCACAATCAGTGTGGGCGTGCGACAAGGTTGTGTGATGTCCCCATGGTTGTTCAATGTATATATGGATGGGGTGATGGGAGAAGTGAAAACATGAGTAATGGAGAGAGGGATGGCATTGGTAATGAATGGTGATGGATGGAATATCTCAAATTTGTTGTATGCTGATGATGCAGTACTGCTTGCAAGTACCGGACAAGAACTTGGTAGGCTAGTGCAGAGTTTTGCTGATGTCTGTAAGCGTCGTGCCTTGAGAGTACACGTAGAAAAGAGTAAAGTGATGGTTATTGAGTGAGAAGGTGACTCCCAGTGCAATGTCACAGTAAATGGAGAGAGACTGGAATTGGTGAGAGAGTTCAAATACCCGGGTACAGTGATAGAAAAGAGTGAAAAAAAAAAAATGTTACCATAGACTGAATTAATGTGTCTTTCAAAACAAATAAAGGAATCAGACTTAACAACATTCAGGAACAGACTCAGCACTCTTTCTCTCTCTCTCTCTCTCACACACACACACACACACACACACACACACACACACACAAAAGGGGGTGATGCCTGGTAGATTTACCCCTTATTACACTTAAAGCATCATACTGGCAAGTGCAAGTGCAATAAGATTGTGTCATATCATATTGTTTATAAAGGCTCCAACCTGATTGCATACATTCGCCTTGGTCACCTAATGGCAACTCTCCACATTACTTGATCTCTGGCAGCCTCCCTATTCTGTCCCTTATCCCTGAGGTCACACTCTATAACCTCGTCCCAGGTCTTTTTCAGTCTGCCTCTCACAACCCTACCTGACATTCATACTTCTCACTTTCCCCACCCAATTGCCATCCTCCATCCTCCCCACATGCCCAAACCATCTCAATCAACCCCTCCTTATCACAACACCAATACACTTCGGTCCGATCCTTCCTCTCAACTCTACCCTCAACGTTCACACCTCTCACCCTCCACACCCAGTTGTCATCTTTCATCCTCTCCACATGCCCAAACCGTCTCAAGCTACCCCTCCTCATCACAACATCAATACACTCCAGTTCCATCCTTCCTCTCAACTCTTCATCAACATCTCTCACCATACCAGTTGTCATCTTCCATCCTCTCCACATGCCCAAACCATCTCAATCTATCAATCCTCATCACAATAATGTTTTCATGTACATTTTTATACCCTAACTCCTGTTGCAACAATAATCAACTTACATGATGAAACTAAAAAATCCCTAATTATATATGACATGGTGGGCATACAAAGACAGTAAAAAAAGATCACTTCTATATTTTTACCTTAGAAAGTGCAGAACTAACCATCTACATGATATCTCCTTGCTGGGTATAATTTAGTCAACTACTGAGGCTGTGTTTATACTTCAAGATTACTTTTCTCATTTATTTGTACCCTTAAAATTTGCACACACACACAGGTTCATTTGTGCAACATTGGGGGGTTAGTCCTTAGCTTTAACTCATCTGATGTCTGTCTATCTGTTGCAAGACGCCTTAATCCCATTAGGGGTGACCACAAACAAATCTCCATATTGCCCTGTCCTCTGCTATTTCACTGACCTCCCTGCAACTCAACATCCGCTCTCCGATCTCTCTCCACTCCATCTCATCCTTGGTCTCCCCCTCCACCTGACTCAAACAGATCTCCATGTTGCCCTGTCCTCTTCTACTTGGTTTACCCTTCTCTAACTCACACTCCTCTGTCTCATACATCTCGCCACTCCATCCCTCCATCTCATTCTTGGTCTCCCCTTCCACCTCGAAATGAACGGATCTTGAATTTGGCTCTCTTTTGTATTGTTTTTGTTTCTTTCTTGGAAGGAACATTAATGTGGGCTCAGACTGTGGTTCCTTCTTCCTCGTATTAAAAAAAAAAAAAAAAAAAACTCTTCCAGCTATTCAGACTCTTACACACTCTTTCAGCCAGTCTAACTTTCATACACTCTACTAGCCAGTCTCTCATTCTCCATCCTTTCCACTTGGCCAAACCACATCAAAGTACTTCTCTAAACACTTTCAATCACAAAAGATTTCACATGAGCTAAGGGGTCTTTGTATGCAACATGTGCTACGAGTGTAATGCTGTATGGTAGTGAGACCTGTGCAGCAAAGGAAGAGGATATTCACAGGCTTGAATGTACAGAAATGGCAATGATTAGGTGGATGTGCAGTGCATCCCTGAGTGCAAGGCCTGGGGGAGCTAGGTTTACGACAGAAGAGTTGAGAGGTGGGGTGGGACTGGAGTGTATTGGTGTTGTGATGAGGAGAGGTAGATTGAGGTGGTTTGGGCATGTGGAGAGGATGGGGGATGATAACTGGGTGCAGAAAGTGAGAAGAGTTAATTTTAGGGGTGGGGTTGCAAGGGGTACAGCAAAAAGGACCTGGGACAAGGTCATTAAGTGTGACCTCAGGGTTAAGGGACTGAACATGGAGGCTGCCAGAGATTGAGCAGCATGGACAGCCACCATTAGGTGGCCAAGGCTGACACATGCACGTTGGAGCCTTCAAAAACGAAACTAGTCACACCAGGTACTGACCAGAATTTTCAGCCATGTACCTGCACAAACAGTTTGGTTTCTAAGGGTGCTGTTTACCCCTCCATAAATATAAGTTTTTTGCTTTCGTTTTATAATCCTGACAGTCTGTTTATATGTGACAGTATGGTGCAGAGACCAAGGATGAGGTGGAGGGATGGAGTTGAGTGATATACGAGGGAGGGGGGAGTGAGTTGAGGGGAGGGCAGTAAAATGGTGGGTGACAGAGCAACCTGGAGGCGTTTTGTCTGTGGCCACCCTTTGCGGGATTAGGGCGTCGGGCTATAGATAGATAGATAGATGGTGCAGCACAGATGATTTGCCACACAGCACACCCAAGGCAATAACCCTACATGGAGTTTACTGATGACTGACACTGTGTAGGCAGAGCTGATGGAGAATATGAGATAGTAGAAGGTCAAAAGGAATAGGGAAGTGAGCTTAGAAAGACAAAGAGAGAGAGAAAAAGACAAGTAGATAGATAAACAGATAGAGATAGAGAGAAAGAGGGAGAAACTTTATTACAGTACAATGATCCCTACTCTATCATATGGAAGTGAAGCTTAGCCTTACCTTATGACACCCTATGGAGATCTCAGCCACTAAGCCTCAGTTACGCAGTGCCGTGGCATCAATATATTCTTGCAAATACCCTAGCCTGTCGCAGTATGCGGCAAGAGGTGGTGTGTCTCCCATCTTTCGCAGGAAGGCGTCTGATTTCGGCTTGAAGGCTTCTACGGTGCAGGTTAACACGTTTGTGAAATATCCTTTGACGTGGCAGGATCTTCCCCTCTTGCTATGGAACTTTTATTCAAGCTTGGGTAGTACCAGACTCCTCCACAGGGTTAACATGCTGGTCTCATCCCTGGTGAAAGGACACAGGTCAAGGGTGAGAGCAGTGGAAGAGTGGCAAAGAGTGAATAAATGTTATCTGAGAGGAGCATGTGGAGTGAAAAAGAGGTATATGAGAGGTGCATGTGGAATTATATGGAAAAACAACGACAAATGATGAAGGTGACAAGCACTGTGATGTGGATGTTACGAGAAATACTCTGTGATGGTTCAGTCATGTGGAGAACAGAGAATGAGACTGACCAGGAGACTGTATGAGTGAGGTATTAGGGCAAACTAAGGCTAAGATGGTGGGATGGAGTGGTGAGAGATATCAGAGGAGTTGTGAATGGCAGAAGACAGAGTGACATGGAGGCGATTTGTCTGTGGCCACCCCTTGAAGGATTAACGTGTCTGGTAAGTTATACAGATAGATACAGGTAGATAAACAGACAAGGTCAAAGGGAATCTGCTGGTAATGCATGACTTCCTGTAAATGTCTGTTACTATGACCTCAATCTTGGCTATAAAAAAATAAATAAATAAATAAATCATGCCCTATGGGTCAGACACTTACATATTGAAACTTTATTTATTTATTTATAAGTGTACATTAGTGATTATTTAATGCACAGCTTCTCCCTTTCCTATAAAAATTCTAATGCTTGATCATTTTAAAAACACTTCCCTACCTTTCTTCCTGCCTCCCTCCCTTCCTGGATGGTGTGGAGGGTGGGAGATAATCCTGTCTATTCTTTTCTCACATGTTTGTTAAATCTTTGTAGCCTCACATCCACTCTTTTTTTCTCACCAGAATGAGAGACTGACAAGGAGAGTGTATGTGAGTGAGGTGGAGGGGGGGGCAAGAGGGAGAGGGAGGCCAAGGAGATGGGATGGAGTGGAGAGGTATATGAGAGAGGGGGGTATGAGCTGGGAGCAGGGCAATGAAATGGCAGGGGATAGGGCAACATGGAGGCGATTTGTTTGAGGCCACCCCTTATGGCAATAGATAAATAGGTAACCTTAATATGTGGCAATAGGCCCCCTGTTATTCCTGCTTCGTGTGAACGCCTGTATGAACTTGATAATTCCTCACATAACTCTCCATTCACTCTCACATGTACAGCAGCTGCCCATTCATAAAATTTCACGTCAACCTGACAATCCATTAAGATACAGTTTTCTCTATCTATCTATCTACTGCCAGACGCCTTAATCCCGTAAGGGGTGGCCACAAACAAATTGTCTCCGTGTCGCCCTGTCCCCCGCCATTTCACTGCCCTGCTCCCAGCTCACACACCCCTCTCTCATATACCTCTCCACTCCATTCCCCCATCTCATCCTTGGCCTCTCACAGCTCTCTCACAGCCCATTTTTACTATCACCCATGGAACTCTATCAAATGCCTTCTCCAAATCCACAACCATCATTCATTCCCTTGATATAGTCCCACCTACTTCTTCCTTCCCCTTTCTCATTCTGTGTGTCCTCTCTTCCTACTTCTCCCTTGCCATCCTGTCACATTTGATTATTTTTCCAGTGCAGGTGGCTCTACACTGAGTTGCAAGCCTAATGGTTTCCTGAAACTGAGGAAACTGTTTACAATGCTGGGTGGTAACCATATAACCAGATGATGGGGTGATGTGCAGCCTTGTATGGTGACTGTCAACAGATTGGACTGACGCATATCTGGAGTCCATCCAGAAACCAAGCCTCCATAATACTCCCTGTGCCTCATTTTTTATTTATTTATTTTTTTTAAATGTAATGAAGAAGGAGCCAAAGGCCAGGAGCCCACAAACCATTCCTTCCAAGAAAAAAACAAAACAAAAACAATACAAAAGAGAGCCAAATTCAAGATCCGTTCATTTCCAGATGCGTGGACACAATGTGATTGAAAGACTGGAGATCATAGTAAGTAGGAAATACAGACAGAGGGAGACAGTTCCAGAGTTGACCTGTTGCATAAATGAAGGACTGGGAGTAACGGTTAACTCTTGCATTAGAGAGCTGGATAGAAATGGGATAAGAGTTTGCTGACAGATGAGTGCTACGCACCCGTCGTACAGGTGGAGGAATGCAAGCAGACAGTTCAGAGGAGCAGTGACCACTGATGTAGCAACAGAAAAGAGATAAAGATGCAACAATGTGGCGAAGAGACACAGGTTGAAGGGAGCCAGTAAGAGGAGGAGAGTTAAAGAGACGAAAAACCTTCGACTCCACCCTACTGGAGCTGGGGGGTTGATTGATTGATTGATTGAAAATAATTACAATCTGGCAGTGCAACTGCCAGGGTCATATTCTGCCGGATGACAAAGTAGAAGACTATCTATCTATCTATCTATTGCCAGACGCCATAATCCCGTACGGGGTGGCCATTTGACTCGAGTTATTTGTTTTACAGGGAGGGGCACTAACCCTCCACCAACCCACTTAACACATAGGGAGCACGTATGGTTTGGTTATATGGTTACCACCCAGCGTTGTAAATGGTTTCTTGGCTTACAGGAAACCATTTGGCTTGTCACTCAATGTAAAGCCACCTGTAACGGAAAGAAAAGCATTAAAGTAGTGACAGGAAAGATGGGAGAAATAGGAAGAGAGGAGGGCAGGCACAGAAAAAGATTGATTAAGGCTAAGGAAGAAGTAGGCAGCACTACATCAAGTGAGTGGATGATGGTCGCCAAAAGTGCTGCACTAATTCACTGGTGGACCTGGAAACTCCCTCCAGCCCCTTGCATCATAATGTGTCTGTATCCAGTACCTGTATTTGCATTTAACCCCATGACAGCAGTGAGTCTCAAAGATCTGAATAATACCTTAGCTCATGATTTAAAATAGGCTGAGAATTTTCTTATTCTCAGCTGAAATGTTTATCATAATAGCTTTACAAAATTTGTGGTACCCCAAGTTTCCTTTGAGCATAGTACAGTAAAATTGTTTCTCATGAAATAATATGAACTGCAGAGCACTAACCTGCAGCCAAAGGGTTATAGCAATCAGACAACCTAATGGCCTACTACATATATATATAGTACAGTATACAGCACCATTTCAAGGAATACGGTCTCACTAGGATATATGTCATATGATGAAAATGGACATGAAAGTATTGTACTAATAAAATACATCAACTGAAATGTAACTAAACCTTTAAATATAATTAAATTAATGTTAAAATACAGAACACTATCTACAAAATGAAGTACTGATACTAAAACCTGTTGGATTTTCTATGTAGATAGGCCTATGATCAGTCAATATTCAGGATGTGTAGCAATATTAAAATATTTTAAAATAATATATACTATATTTACTGGAACAAAAATGAAATGATCAGATGCTGAAAATTTTCATGTAAGAATTCACTTTGGATACTAACACCGCCAGTTAAATTTTAATTTCAGGTAACACCAAAGATACCTACAAACCTCTGAACTACTAATTAATCTATCTATCATATCAAAGCCCATTTTGCTCCTTGTCAGACTGCTGATACCTTAGGTGACACAGTAGAACATAACTATCAAATTACCATCATCATCCCCATCCTAATCACCATCAACCAATGTCATACTTCCTCTAAAGGAACTTCCATATGTATGGGTTCGCCATGTGCAAATGCAGGCTTTCTACAGGATATGTAATCAAGTACTGTATGTACCAAAATCAGCCAATTACACCCCAACAGGTGCTGAAAATGTTGAGATAATGAAACTGAAATATGCAATAGGATTGTAATAATATGAAAGCCTTATTTTGGATCTTCAATATGACTTTGGCAACTGCTGAGAAGTGATCACTGTGTGACTAGTAATCACATTTGTGGCAACACATTACTCTGATGATAGTACCTCCCAGGGTTGATGGTAGCCAACCACCTACCCACACAATATATACCAAAAACTGCCACCAACAATTTCTTATCTACTGTAATGCCCAACTCCAAAGCAGATGGCTTCATCCATAATGGCAATGGTAAAAGACTTCCATGCAAGTTCAGCAGTTCTTCACTACATTCTAATTTGATTTTTTTCATATTTATGAACTTAATCCTTCATTACTGGATGGTCTTTGCTCTTCCCATTACCTTCATTGTTCATCACCTATGAAGTTTAGCTGTTCTCCTGTTTACAATGCATTCTGCATACCATGCACTACAATCAACACACACCCTCTCATTTATATGGTCAACTCTTCAAGTAATGCTGTATTCTCCACTTGGTGTGGTGCTCAACATTACCTCCTTTAAACACGGCAAAATAAAAAGTGCCTATTCAAAATAAAGTTAATATCTGTTGGTAGTATAAGTGGCTGGGAAATGGCTGGGAGAAGGAGGGAGGTGAGAAGACAGGAAGAAATCAGTAGGATAGAAGTTGTGGAAGCAATGAAGAAAGTTAAATCAGGGAAAGCCCCAGGAATTGATGGAGTGTGTGGTGAAATGCTGAAGCATGGGGGAGAGATAGTAGTAGAATGGATGTGGAAGATGTGCAGATTGGCCTGGGAGGAAGGTAGAGTCCCGGAGGATTGGAAGTCAGGTATAATTATTCCCTTGTACAAAGGAAAAGGGGAAAAAGAAGTGTGTGGTAATCATAGGGGCATTTGTCTTCTTAGTATAATAAGAAAAGTGTATGGTAGGATACTTATTGACAGAGTTAGAGAAAGAACAGAGAAATTAGTTGGAGAAGAACAGGGAGGCTTTAGGAAGGGAAGAGGTTGTGTAGATCAGATATTCATTCTCAGATCTTTAGTGGAAAAGTTTCTAGAGAAGGGAAAGAAGTTGTATGCGGCTTTCATGGATTTGGAGAAAGCATATGACAGGGTGGATAGACTAGGATTGTGGAAAGTGTTAAGAATATATGGAGTAGATGGGAAGTTGTTGAATGCTGTGAAGAGTATGTACGATGGTACGAAGGCTGCAGTGTGTGTGGATGGTGAACTAAGTGAATTTTTCTCTTTGAAAGTTGGGTTGAAACAGGGATGTGTCATGTCTCCATGGTTGTTCAATCTGTACATGGATGGGGTAATAAAAGAGGTACAAGGTAGGGTAGTGGATGTTGGAGTGGCCCTGGTGAGAGAGGATAGTGTTTGGAAACTCCCTGTACTGTTGTTTGCAGATGATACTGTGTTGTTGAGTGAAGACGAAGGGGAGCTGCAAGGCTTGGTGGATGAGTTTGAGAGAGTGTGTAAGAAACGGAATTTAAAGGTGAATGTAGGGAAGAGTAAAGTGATGGTCTTTGAGAGAGGTGAAGTCAGTGAATGTACAGCGAGGTTGGATGGTGAGGAATTGGAAAATGTGAGTATGTTTAAGTACTTGGGTAGTGTGATGAGTAAGGATGGAGGTTTGGAGGGTGAAGTGCTTGAAAGGGTACAGCAGGGAAGAAAGGTTGCTGGTTCTTTGAAAGCAGTGATAAGAAACTGGGAAGTGAGCATGGAAGTGAAAAAGTTACTACATGACAGTATTGTGATACCAACTCTAACGTACGGAAGTGAAGCTTGGACGTTGTTGGAAGGACACAAGTCAAGAGTGAGAGCCGTGGAAATGAGTTATTTAAGAGGAGCCTGTGGAGTCACATGGAGAGACAGGCTGACGAATGAGGATATAAAGGAGCGTTGTGGTGTTGATGTGGATGTGATAGGAAGCGTTATGAGGAACACACTAAGGTGGTTTGGCCATGTGGAGAGGATGGAGGGTGAAAGACTGACGAAGAGAGTGTATGTGAGTGAGGTGGAGGGGGAAAGAGGGAGGGGGAGGCCAAGGATGAGATGGAGAGATGGGGTGGAGAGGTATATGAGAGAGGGGGGTGTGAGTTGGGAGCAGGGCAGTGAAATGGCGGGGGACAGGGCGACTTGGAGGCGATTTGTCTGTGGCCACCCCAAACGGGATTGAGGCGTCTGGCAATAGATAGATAGATAGGAATAAAACAATAAAAATAATAAAAGAATAATTTATAAAATAACAATTACTTATAAAAGTGGAAGGAGGCCCGCCTCCTGAAGAAAACTAAAAACATCAGTAAAATCGTTAGAGGCCTCACCAAGCATCAAGGACAAACAGTAGGCACCATCTGCTCCCCCATGCCTATGAAGGAACCTCTGACGCAGGCCCCCCAGACTCGGACACTCGACCAGCAAGTGACGGACAGTAAGGGGAACAAGGCAGTCATCACAGTACGGTTGAGTTTCACCACACATGAGGAACCCATGTGTAAGCCGAGAATGCCCAATGCGAAGCCTAGCAAGAGCCACCTCCAGTCGCCGAGACATAGAGGGAAGAACCCTTGGCACAACCACTCTCTGAAAGATTTCTTTTAGTTTATTGTGAGACACACCATCCCAGTGTCTCTGCCAACACGTACGAATTGCGAACCGCAAGTAAGGTGTTACATCAGAAACAGGAAGTGGGTAGTCAGCTGGGGGCTGTTGAAAAGACGCAGTTTTAGCTAAAGTATCTGCCCTCTCATTCCCCACCACACCAACATGTGCAGGAACCCAACAGAAGTCTACACGGCGGCCACGGTGGCCAAGAAGAAAAAGCCACTCTAAAATTGATAAAACCAATGGATGGGATGCATTAAAAGACTCCAGTGCAGACAAAGCACTACACAATATGATTGGGGGAGAGTAAAAATGATTTTAAGAGCATATAAAATTGCAGTCAGTTCTGCTGTATACACTGAAGTAATGCCAGGAAGGCTACCGCCCCTACTAAAGGAAGGGAAGACAACACCAAATCCTACTCCAATATCAGTCTTAGACCCGTCAGTATAGACGGGGACAGAACCCTCATGAATGGAGGCATGTTCTAAAAAGAGAGAGAGGGACACCTGAGAGGGAAGTGAGCCCTTTTTTTCAACAACGGACCTACAGAATGTCACGCGAGGGAGTAGCCAAGAACCCACCCTTGGGATCCGATGTGGACAAATTGCCAGTCTCAGGAGAGAGGGCTAGCATAACAGACCGGACCCTGTAACCAAATGGCTTTGGGAAATTAGGACGGGTCTCAAAAACAGAAGATCGGGAATCCTGTGAGACAATGGCACAAGAAATTGAGTCTGGAATGCGGTGAAGACGATACCAACACCTCATCATTAGCAACTGGCGTCGCAAGTCCAAGGGGAGTACACCATCATCTACCAATAAACTTGGAATTGGGGATGATCTGAATGCCCCGGTTGCCAGACGAACACCAGCATGATGCACAGAATTTAACAACCGGAGGCGGGCATCTGTTGCAGAGGAGTAGACCTCACACCCATATTCAACTTTAGGAAGAATAAGAGACCTATGCAAGAGGAGGAGGGTCTGACGGTCAGCACCCCAAGAGGTATGAGCTAAAACCCTCAAAAGACTCAAAGCTTTAAGACAAGCCACCTTAACAGAACGAATATGAGGAACCCAGGTTAATCTTCTATCAAACAGAAGACCCAGAAACCGCGTCTCTTCCACACAGGATATTCTTCTACCATAGAGATACAAGTCAGGGTCTGGGTGGACTCCTCGAAGACAACAAAAATGTATAGCCATTGTCTTTAGCTGAAGAAAAATGGAAACCGCGTGTTTCTGCCCAGTCAGAAATTCTATTGAGAGCCATCTGCAACTTCCTCTCTATCAGAGACATTCTAGATGCAGTGAAGGAAATCGAAAGGTCGTTGACATACAGTGATCCTCGTACACCATCAGGAAGTACACTGATGACGCTGTTAATGGCTACAGCGAACACAGTAACACTAAGGATACTCCCTTGTGGTACTCCATCTTCTAGTGCTCGGGCATTAGAAAGCACTCCTCCCACTCGCACCCTTAAAATCCGGTTAGATAAAAACTGTTGAATAAAAACATGTAAGCTCCCATGAAGACCAAACTCATGAAGAGAGAGTAAAATACCATGACGCCAGGCAGTGTCATATGCCTTTTCCAGATCAAAGAAGACCGTGACCTGGTGTTGGTTAGTGGAAAAAGCCTCACAGACAGAAGATTCCAAGGACAGTAATGCATCAGAGGTAGATCGCATTTTTCGAAAACCATACTGGGCAGGGGATAAGAAGTCACCTCTCTCTAAAAACCACACAAGCCTAACATTGACCATCTTTTCCAAAACTTTACATATACAAGACGTCAAAGAAATAGGCCGATAATTCGTCGCCTGTAGGTGGTCCTTACCTGGTTTGGGGATGGGGATAACTACAGCAACACCCCAACAAGCCGGAAACTCCCCAGAACACCAGATCTTATTAAACAGTGAAAGCAAAAACAACAGGGACTCATCAGACAGGTGGCGTAAAAAGGCATAAGGAATATCATCAAAACCAGGAGAGGAATCATGGTACTGCCACAGAGCTGACTGGAGTTCAAAAATTGAAAATGGAACATTGTAAGGCTCTCCCCCAGCAGAGGCAAAACTGAGACCACGAGATTCTAGGCGCCGACGGTGGCAAGCCAAAGGTGTATCTGCATCCTTCTTTGACACACTGGCAAAATGATCAGCAAGCAACTCTGCAACAGCAAATGGATCAGCCACAGTTCCACCTGGTGCAGATAAAACAGGAGGGGATGGAACAGTAAATTTACCTGAAATTTTCTTTACCCGGTTCCACACCTGGGTGATGGAAGTCCTCGAATTGATGGAGGAAACATAACCCTTCCAGGATGAACGCCTGGCCTCCTTTAAGACCTGCCTCATATGAGCTCGTGCCCTCTGATACGCCACCAAATACTGAGGATCCCCACGGTGACGACGAAGTCGTGAGAAGGCGACTCGTTTGGCTCTCACTGCGGAACTACACTCCAAGTTCCACCAAGGAACCGGACGTTTAGGAAACTGACCCTTTGTTTTTAGAATAGATAATAGGGCTGCTGAGTGCAGCACGGTATTGAAATATGACACAGCCTCCGTAAGACAGCCAAACTCATTGACAGAAAGGGAAATGGAACTTAATTCCCTGAAATATGGCCAGTCAGCCTTATCCAGAAGCCAGAGAGGAAGACGTGGCTGAGGTCCACCTGCACTAGAAATTAAGAGTAACGGAAAATGGTCGCTGCCATACAGATCTGGCAACACATCCCAGTTAAAATCTAAAAGAGCATCAGCTGAACATAAGGACAAATCAATGGCAGTAAAAGTTCCTGTCTGGCTATGGAAATAAGTCATTATATTGGAGTTTAAAATGCCTAACTCCTCATCTTCCACTAAAGAGGCCAGCATAACACCCCGAGGGTTGGCCTCACTGTTTCCCCATAGTGGATGGTGACCATTCATATCGCCTAGTAACAGAAAGGGAGAAGGAAGGCCATGAATAAGGCGTTCCAGATCCGCCCTTTCAACAGTTACACTAGGAGGTAGATAAAGACTGCAAACTGTATACTGCCGACGTAAAAACATCCGGACAGCAACTGCCTGCAAGGGACTGGAAATATCCAGATGACTATATGGAATATCCTGGCGAAGGAAGATAGCAGCACCTCCATGACGACCTTGGCCCAGCACAGGATCAGAATAAAAAGCATTGTAGCCAGAAGGACCAGCAGGAGCAGTATCACCAACCATGGTCTCCTGGATACACATGCATAGCGGAGTAAATTGAGAAACTAGATGACACAGTTCCTCATAGTTAGCACGTAAACCCCGACAATTCCACTGGATGATAAAACCCATAGTGGAGGGGAAAATGATTAAGTGTGGGACAGTACACCTCCTGACATGCGAGCGGGTTTGGAATGATGCTTAGGAAGGCCCTTGGTAAGAGACTGTCCAGCACCAGGAACACGCGCTTTATGTCAAACATCCGTGGGCAAACGTGAGGACGTGGAAGAGGAAAGTTTTACAACACTCTTCCTTTGAGGTAGAATAACATTCGGTTTGGATAGAGGCTTGGAGGCCGCCTTGGGTAATGTGGGACGGCCAGTGCTACCATTAGAAGCTCCAGAAGTGGAAACAGAGTCGACAGGATTAGAACCCTGCAAGGTTGACATTGTACTTTTCAAAACGGAAACATCAGCGGTCTCTCCAACACCATCCCCAGGTGGGGACCTGACTACAGGTGAACCACCAGCAGCAGCTTCCATTTGGCTAGACCTCTCAGCCTCTGAGGCACAGGGAACAGTAGAGAGGTTGATACAAGGTTCGACAACAGAAACCTTAGGTGGCCGGCTTTCAGGCTCTGAGGACTCTGACGAATTACGATGACGTTTGCCAGATACAGAAGGAGCCTCGTTCATACTGGACAAGGGGGGATGAGTCTCGTCAGTGTGTACATCTGCCACCACCACAGAAGTGCGCGAACCGTCAGCCACTGAAGTGGAGGCAGAGACAGTTGGAGCAGTGGGTGGATGAGGATCAGTCACACACTTATCAGTAATTCCAGGGTTAACAACATCTGTCAAATCAGTAGCTGGGGAAGTGGTCACTGTAAAAGGTCGTGGCAACTTCTGGGACACAGAACGACGTACAGGTGCCCCAGAAAGGACAGAAGCATAAGTAACTCCAGGCTGAAAGAAGAGAGTCTGGTCTCTCCTCTTTGCTTCTGGAAAGGGAACCTTCTCACGTGCACGAATGCTCAAAACTTCCTTTTCAAGGCAGTACCGAGGACAGTTTTTGGAAGATACAGCATGAGGACCCCCACAGTGATAGCATTTAAGGGGTCCTGGACAATCACTCGTATGACTCATTTTGTCACAGGAGACACAAACACCAGGAAGGCCAGCCAGTGCACGTCGGCAAAATTTGCTAACAAGTCCATACCCCTGACAGTGGAAACACCGCTTTGGGTTTAGAACATAAGGCTTCACAGGCAGAGAGAGCCAAGCAAGTTTCACTGAGGCAGGCAACGTTAAACGGTCAAAGGTTAGAAACAGCGTCGGAGTTGGGGTCAGAATACCATCGATCTTCTTCTGTACCCGGTCAACTTTTACAACACAATAAGCGCGTAGTTCCTCTAATAACCATGACTCAAGGTATTGTAGGAGGTCCCGGGAGTAAATGACCCCCTTACACTGATTAAAGGTGGCACGAGGTATGCAGGACATGCCGTGACCAGAAACGGAGGTCAGAGTCTGGAGACGTGAGCTCTCTTCTGGGGAGGAAACCTCAATTAGGAGGCTACCATCCCCTTGGGTAGAAATTATTGGTTCGCGGCCACAGGAAGAAACAATTGCACGGTGTAAATTAAAAATGTCTGTATCCAGTACTGAACCACCTGCAGAGGGTTTCAGCACTAGATACTTTACGAATTTTTCCTGGTTCGTATCATCTTGGCCAAACCTTGGAGCCAAACCTACCCTACGGGATCTTCTCCCACCCCGAGTTGAACGCTGGGGCAGAGGTGAGAAGTCACCAGGGGCCTGAAAAGGTTCCAGTGTGGCAATGACGGATGTGCAGTCTGAAGAGAGTCCTGGGGCAGATGCAATGTTGTCAATGGGTGTATTTAAAAACTGAGCCATCAATAACACAAAAAACCTTCATTCCCCCACCCCTCCACCCACCATGGAGCCCAACAAGGGGAAGTCATACACCAGGGATAGCACCACTGGCGACTCCAGAGGTAGCGGGAGAGCATACGCAGGTAACCACCGGGGGACCTGGGCAAGGGTGACTCCAGGACGATAGGAGCCACCAGGCCCCCCAGTGCCCACTTGACCCTAGCCAACGCATGACCAGCCGATTGACCTGGTCGGGCCCAACCAGGCCGCCCGTCTAGCCAGAATAAGGGACCAAAGAGGTGTATTGCTAGCTGCAGGGCGCATCGTGCAGCATCACTCAACCTCCAGGACTAACTTTGTGATCATGACTTGATCACAAATCATGGAACAAGTGGCATGAATCTGACCTCCACATAGCCCCATCATCAAACAAGTCTGTCAGCCTCAAGGATGAGCATTCAATCACTTGACAATGACCTGCACTATCAGTCTGTACCATCTGGCTACTGTGGCATCCGATCTGCAGAAGTATGAGTATGTTACCAATCAGCTGGCCTGGATTGTGAGGTGTTTTCTGGACTTGGATTTCCTGAAGGTGATGTACTGTGCAGGTGGTCTCCTTGGACTTCATCTGGTTGAACCACACCTGTCTCTGATGATCTGCTGAAAAACAACACACAGCAAGATCATGCCAGCATATCAACAGCTATACCAGGAACTGGGGGATGTAGTGCCAGTCATCTTGTTGCAGACAGAGCAACCACCATTCTTGTTTGTTCCTAAGGAAAGGTTCCAGCATACAAAGTATGATGAGGACATCTGCAGTGGCATGCTTGAAGTAGCAACCTCATTCCAACCTGAGGTAGTCAGGCTCCTGAAGATGATCATCCCCAAGCTGGCTACTGGCTTTCAGAGGCAGAAGGGTAATATCTTCTGCTTTGCAGGATGTGACGTGTCTGCAGAAAGTTGTCACTCAGATGGATCCAAAGACATTGGAGAAGGCACCAGTCCACAACCTGAATGCAGGGTGCAGTGTGAGCTTTGTTAACTATGAGCTGTCAGGAAGGGCTACCAAACAGCTCGGGGGTGCATCTGCAGCACAGGTGAATGCCAAATCTTCAGACCTCATTGGCCCAAGACAACCAGGGTCTTTCAGGAACTATGGCAGCATGATCAGGAAAGGAGGAAGGAGGCCAGAAATCATGCTGGCGTAACACAAAGCAAGAGGAACTGAAGAAACAGGGCTTACAAGACAAGGAGATTCCTAATGTAGTGGTAGATCATCCGAGAAGCAAAAACCTTGATATACCGAAAGGAATGGGAGGCCCTTTGACATCAGCTGATGAATATGTTGCAGCCACTGACATAGATGAGGGCATCAAGGTAGGACGTCTCTACCTGAAGGTTCGCTATGCTCGGGAAACGTCACTCTCCCTCCCAAAGTCCAGTGATCTGTTCCAGTTGATGAAAGACCACAAGAAGCTGCCAATGAACACGTATGCAGCCAATCTTAAGCTGTATCTTAATAACATTACCTGTAATACAGAGGTAACCCTGAATGACTTTAGTCAAGCCATGGACACAATTCTGAGCCAGCAGAACTAACTGTCTGTAAACAGGCTATGTACCATGACACAAACTGTGGACTTCGACACCTTCAAACTCAGCATTATGGACTTAAATCCTAGCATTATTCTATCTGAAATGTACTGTATGTTTCATGTTAAGAACTATTTTGCTGTTTATGCCTACTGTCTCCTGTAAATAAAAAGCCACATATTTGGTCTCCTGTGTTGGATTTCAAAATTTACGACTATCGGGAGGCATTTTGGGAGGGTAAAATGCTAAATTTGGGGGTCCACATTTCAAGGGATATGTACAGAGGGTTAGACTTGATTCTTTAGCCAACCAATGCTATTTCCTCACTCAGACAGACCATCTCCATATTTTAGAGGGAGTATTTGAAAATTATGGAACACCATCTCCTACCCAACCCCGATCATTTTACTAGTAAGCTATTTCCTTCTGTCCTAGCTTTTCCCCTTCCTTCTGACCCCTACACTTGGCCACCAAGTACAGCTCCCTATCTGTTTGTAAAGCTGGGGGCAATAATGGATCAAAAAATGGCTGGGTAGATAAACAGGAACATTGACAGAAGAATAAACGGACAGCCTGATAGATACAGAGATAATTATGCTGCAGTGCTCCTCTGTGCAACTGACCTTTGTGTCTGTGACATTTCCTAAACCTTCCTGGGATACAAGGGCACTCTATCATCTGGGTAACCACACAACTTTCCTAGGTACTCATTTTACCTTTTGTATTATTCTCTCTCTCTCTCTCTCTCTCTTTGGGGTGTTTATGCTCCTCTCCTGAACAGCTGTCTTCCTGAACTAAATCAAACAGAAAGGTAACGAACTCTCTCCCATCCATGAAACTGAAACCAAACAATATTTCCCCATACATTTCAGCGTGTATGATAGTTCTGAGTAGCCAAAATATATGTTTATGCTAAAAAAAAAAAAGTTAAAATATAATATATTTCTTGAAATGTGAGGTGCATAGTTATTTCACAGCTCTGTCTTCTGTTCAGTTGTTAAAATTTAAACAGAAAGTGTTGTATTTAACAGCTCTTCGCCTTACTTCAGAATGCAAAATATAGTGGGAGTGTAAATATTCTTTGCTTACCTCACTATCACTGTTCATATTTCACTGCCTGACGTCTGTGTTGGTACCAGGACACTATCAAGCATTGCCTTGCCTTTCATGTATGCATTTCCTGCTTTCAAATCACTATTTTCCACTGCTTCTCATTAATAATCTTTTGTCTTCCTGTCTTCCACATTTGCATTTCCTACTTCAATTCACCATCTTACACTTTGTCATTAACTCATTTTCTCCTTCCTCTTTCTTGCTCCCATCATATGCACTCTTTCAGCATCTCATAACCTCTCCATACCTAACTAATTCTGATGCAGCCTAACTGCATCTAACCCTGCCTAATCCTAACTAGTCTCACTTAACCATACCATACCCGACCTAACCCAACCCAGTCAAGCCTAAAATGACCTAATCCAACCAAACCTAACCCAGCCTAACCCAATCAAATAAAACCCAACCCAAAACCTATCAAAACGGACGTATTCTAAAGCAATCTAACCTAATCCGTCTATATCTAGTCGAACTGAAGCCAACCCAACCAAAAATTACCTAATCAGACCAAACCCTGCCCAAAGTGACCTAACCTAACCTTCAATCAGCCATAAATTCGATATGAAAGTTTGCTGCCTGAAAGTCTATGGATGTCACATTCCAAGTTTCGCCTGTTCTGTGTACAAGTATACCTTTGTGTTATGGAGCAGCATGTCATTACTAATGCTAGGTATTAATATCAACCACCCTGGCATAGTAAATGGTTCCTGGACTACAAAAGACCACTTGGTTTGTCAGTCGGGGTAGAATCACCAGGAGGTAGCACTACACACTCACTCCCTCGCCATTCCAGCCCCTGGAATCCTGACTCCACCTCATAAATATCCTCACTTAAATGCTTCATATTCTGGCATTAATATCCTGTATATCTCAGGAGTCAAGATGGAGAGATGGTTATTTTATGCTGTGTTAAGTAGACAAACAGACAGACTGACAAATGAGGAAGTAAAGGAGTATTGTGGTGTTGATGTGGTTGAAAATGTTAAGAGAAATACTCTGAGATGGTTTGGCTATGTGGAGAGGATGGAGAATGAGAGACTGACTACAAGAGTTTGTGAGTGAGGTGGAGGGGATGAGGAGAGGGATGGAGTGGAGAGGATGCAGAATATGAGACTAACTAGAAGAGTGCATGTGAGTGGGGTGGAGGGGGAGACCAAGGATGATATGAAATGGAGAGGATGGACAATGAGAGACTGACTAGAAGAGTGCATATGAGTGAGATGGGAGGGGAGACCAAGGATGAGATGGAAGGATGGACTGGAGAGGATGGGGAATGAGAGACTGACAGGAAGAGTGCACATGAGTGAGGTGGTGGGGAGGCCAAGGATAAGATGGAGGGGTGGGATGGAGAGAGATATGAGAGAGGAAGGGTGTGAGTTGGAGGGAGGGAAGAGAACAGGGTAACATGGAGGCAATTTGTTAGTGGCCACCCCTTACAGGAATAAGGTGCCTTGCAACAGATAGATAGACACAGATAGATAGAAAAATGGATAAAGTTACCAGATAGAGACATACCTGACACAATATATAGCAGACTGAGTGTGGAGATACCAGGCCATTCTCCAAAAGTGTTTATAGGAGCTGCAAGCCAGGACACTGTAAAATAGAAAGACATGATAATATTAATAACAACAATAATAATCATCATCATAATCATATTAATAATAATAATAATAATAATAATAATCCATTCATCCATCCATCCATCGTCCAATCCTAAGTTGTCCCATGAGGAACGTAGGAGCCCGGGGCTAAGCAAGTTGGTCCTGACAATTAACCCTCCAGAGCCCAGTGTCCCCTGTAGGTTACACAAGTTTGTCTGGATGTGGATTATTAACCTTTATTACTTTGTCCTTAAATTTTGGTTTTCTATGGAGCTCAAGCATGTTTGTTTTCTTTGATATAATCAGTGTGGCCCACTGTTTACATATGAAGCTGCAGCAAGAGGTGAAAGAGGGAGTGTTGAAGTCTTTTCCCCAAATTATTGAGTACTCTACTCATTATGGCTACCAGAAAAGTAAAGGGGTAAGTGATGGTAACTCAGTGTCTCTTTTGAACAGCCTAAATAGTTGCTAAATAACAGCAAACCACCTAAATAACCATATGATGACTGACATCAACTCTATATCATCTTTTATAAAGCCTGTCACCTGTAGGGGACACTGAGCACAAGCTAATACTGTGAAACCTGTTCCCAGTAACAACAGATGATTTTATGGTTTTCTATGGTTTTATTTCATGGTTTGCAGTTTATATGTCCTTGAATATATTGTAATCTTTGATTATTTATTTGTTGATTATTGATTGAACTGCTATTTAGATTATTCATAGTTTTTTCTTTTATTTTCAGTCTGAGTCTTGAAGAGGCAGTTGAATTACTAGAGAAACTAGACAATGAGAACCAGGGTCCAGATGAAGAAATTAGGGGCAGAGATGTAGAGGAAATCACAATTTTCCCTCCAGCAGATGGGGCTGAAACAGATAATGATTCAGATGATGAAAATTCTGGAAACCTGAATCACCTTACTTCATCTCAGTTAGTGTCAGAATGTGAGATAAAAGTAGCTGTCAGGGAGGCACGAGACAGTACAAATGAGAATAATGAGGATAAATGTAAATCAAGGAACAAGAAAACAAACAGACTCTGGAAAGCTAATGTAGAACTCCCTAAATTATCTGTACCTGAGCAAGATGTGCAAGTGAATGACACTCTGGGAGAGTTTATGACGCCTACTGAATGTTTTGAACTCGGCTTTGACAAGTCATTGGTGAAGCTATTAGTGGATATGTCAAATAGATATGCATCTCAGAAAAACCATGAGCTACAGGTGACTGAAAGTGAGATGAAGGTGTATATAGGAATCCTTTTGTTGACAGGATATCTAACTCCAAAAAACATACGCATGTTTTGGGAGACAAAATCTGACACCCACAATCAACTGGTTTCAAATAGCATGAGAAGGGGGAGATTTTTTGAGATTCACAAATACCTACACACATGTGACAATGAGCAACTCCCTGATAATGACAAATTTGGAATAGTGAGACATTACTTTGATCATTTGAATGAATGTTTTGTGAAAAATTCAAAGTATGTAATAACTAGTAACATATCTATTGATGAGACAATGGTGCCATATTATGGGCATCATGGCAGTAAACAGCATATACATGCAAAACCAATTAGATTTGGATATAAATTATGGTCAGCTGCAACTCCAGGAGGATATCTGGTATACTTCATACCATACCAGGGATCAAAAACAGCCCCACTGCCAGATCAACTGAGGCTAGGACTTGGTGCTTCTGTTGTTTTGTCTCTCACATCTCACTTACCTAAGACAATCAAGTCATACAGTCTTTATTTTGACAACTTTTTCACTAGTCTGCCACTTCTGGATGAACTAACTGAACTGGGACACAAAGGAACAGGAACAATCCGAGAGAACAGAACTGAGAAGTGTCCTTTGGAAGTCCACAAGTGATGAAGAAAAAGGCAAGAGGATCAATGACCATGAGAACAACAAAAAATATAAGTGTTGTCAGGTGGAATGATAATAATATTGTGACTTTGGCATCTAACTGTCATGGATGTCAGCCTGTTACAAAAGCAGACAGAATAGCAACTGTGAATAACAAGAGACAGAAAATCAAAGTTGACTGCCCACATGTAGTGACCATGTACAATAAGCATATGGGAGGAGTGGATCGATTTGACCAAAATGTAGACTCACAAAGGGTGGCATTTAGAGGAAAGAAATGATGGTATCCTCTATTTGCATTTGGAATTGATGCAGCTTGTCAGAATGGGTGGCAGATTCATAAAGTGTGTGCTACTAGTAAAATGACATATTGTGACTTTAGGTGATCAGTGGTGCAGGGTTACCTAGGAACTTACTAGTCACCACCCACAAAATCACCATACTGTAGTGGTAGAGGGGAAAAAAGAGTGCATCAGAAAGTACGCACTGATGATGATATAACTGGTCATGTACAAGACTCCTGCAACCAAGCTTGATGTGCAGAGTGTCACAGGCATACCAGAATCATGTGCAAAAAGTGCAAAGTACTACTACTGCATGGACCAATGTTAGGAGGCACTGTCTATTCAGGAATCTTCTCACAGAATACAGATTTCTGATATGCAAGTTACACCCTCTTACAACCTGATTAATGTGTTCTTTAACTTAGAATTAAAATAAACACCCAAATTTCGAACAGAACTGACTGGATGCAGCTGTGACACGCCAATGTTCAAAGCCAGGGCATTGTCAGTGTCATCACCCCTTCTGTTTCCTCTGATGATGATGATCTCAGTTTTACCATCATTCAGCTTAAGTTTCCTCTTAGCCATCCAAATCTTAATATCAGACATTAGAGATTCAAACTTTATCTTAGTATCGTTGATATCTGACATCTTAACATAGAGCTCGGTGTCATCAGCATAAAAATGATAGGACACATCATGAGCATCAAGTAGAGATGATAAACTACTTGTGTAGATAGTAAATAGAATTGGACCCAAAACTGATCCTTGAGGGACTCCAAATAGAAGAGGAGCAGAATCAGAGCTAGCGTAATCAACAACCACTGAGATCTGTCCAACAGATACGACTTAAGGAGCAAAAGGGCACTATCACGAACGCCATAAAAATACAGATCATCCAACAATAGTTTATGATCTACTGTATCAAAAGCTGCAGACAGATCCAAAAGAACTAGGAGAGAGGACATCCCACTACAAGTGTTTGCCACCAAGTCGCTCTGAATCCTTGTTAGTGCAGTTTCAGTCGAATGGTATTTTCTGTATGCTGATTGAACAACAGGAACAACTCTGTTGTGTTCCAGTAGTGGTAAGAGTTGGTCAAGTATGGCCCGCTCAATAATCTTGGATAAAAAAGACAGGTTAGAGACAGGACGATAATTTGTTATGCTCTCGACATCAAGGCCAGGTTTCTTAATTAGGGGCCTAAGCAAAGCACGTTTCTCAGACTGAACAAAATTACTTTCTAAGAAGCATCTATTTATTATGTTGCAGATAAAGTCTGCAGCATGCTCATACACATCAGGCAGTCGCGACATGTTACATGGATCGAGTGAGCAAAATGTTTTATTAAGTTCTCTGATGTAACATTTGACTTTGTTTGCATCCAGTGGATGAAATGTTGAAAGCAAATGATCCCCGGTGCACTGTGGCTGGAAGTCACCTGAGTACACTTCACTAGGAGAACTGCTGTCTAAATCACTTCTTATGCGAGATATCTTACTTGTAAAAAATGAAGCAAAATCAGAAGCCAATTGGACATCAGATAAAGAAGTTGGTTTAACAATTACATTCCTCCGACCAACCAAATTGTTCACAACTGCAGACAATTTTTTTTGATCACCACCACATGAATCAACTTTATTTTGATAATACCTAGCCTTTTGGGCTTTTACAGTGTGAACGACTGCTCTTCTCGCAAAAACATAACGCAAACAAGTTACTTCGGTCCGCTGCAAGCGCCACTCACGTTCTGCCCTTCTACGTTGTCTACGCAAAGAATTAATGGATGGACCATACCACGGAGAATTATCACGTACAGTGATTGTTTTTACTACCTCAGGACAATAATGGTCAAAAATTGACCTGAGCTCATTGTTGTAAATATCAACCAATTCACCAGAAGAAAGACTTGAAGAATCGATGGAGTTTAAACATTGATCAATTTCAAAACACATCAACTGGCGGTCAACATTGTTGTAATTTCTGAGCCTGATGACCTTCCAATATGAAGGGGATTTCGGGACATCAAAACTAAGAGTGATCAGAGCATGATCAGAGATGAGGGGGTCAAATGAGTCAACCTCCACATCTGATACGCACCTGCAACCAACAGGGGACAAGATCAAGTCAAGGACATGTCCTGAGACATGAGTTGGATTAGTCACATGATTGAAAAAATTGTTCTGGGTGATCAACTCAAGGAATTCTGAAGAAAATGGTTTTGACTCTGGACTGTCAACCCAATAATTGAAATCACCACAAACAAGAAGTCCTCCAGGTCTAAGAGAAAACCCTTCAAGAAACTGCCCAAACTCCTCCATAAAACCTCGATCTCTGCCCGGATGACCTGGTCAATAGACAATTGCAATTCTAATGGTATTCTGATGGAAATTTATTAATACTTCCATAAATTCAAATGATGATGGGGTCAGGTCTGAGTCAATGAGAGAAACGTTTGCAAGTGCTGCCGAGTAGATGAGTGCTACGCCTCCTCCTGGATAGTCAGCAGCAGGCCTGGGAATACTAATAATAGAATGTGTCTTAGGCAAAGCATTACGAATAATATCGATATCAGACTCATACAACCAGGTCTCAGTCAGGCACAAAATGTCAAGCTCGTGCTGATTTAGAGTTTCATTAATATAGTCTATCTTATTATGGATAGAACGAATATTTAAAAGACCCATCCTTAACTGGTTCAAGAGGGACGTAGTCAGTTTTTTGAATGGTCAAATTTGTGTTTTCAATCAATCTATTCCTATGAGAAATCATGAATGGACAATCTCTACTTGATGCAAAATGAGCAACCGACTGTAAATTTGAATTAGCATCTTGATGTCTTAAAGAAGACCAGTTGATGCATTTGGGAGAATTTCTGTTACTACAATCCTTAGATTTATGGGTTCCAGCACAAAAGACACATTTAGGTTCATCACTTTTCCTAGAACATCTCTCAAATGTATGACCAAAGCCTTGACAGTGATGACACTGTGTAACCCAGAATCTATCGAAAGCGTGGCATCTTGTAAGATCCACATAGATGTAACTGCCCTGTTCTACAATGGAGGATCTCACCTCTGGCGACATCTTCAAGACAGCAGTTTTGTGTCATTCCTTGTCCTTGTGAAGAAAAAGTTGAGGGTACAACCCCGATCAACGAGCATCTTAATTTTATTGTTTTTTTTCAGAATGTTTGGGATGATGTCAGAGTCACCCAAGGAAGAGGAAAGGCCTGTCACAGTCATTTTAGGCAACATTTTCTTTGGCTCTGATATGCAAAAAGTGCCCTCAGAGCCAAAATGATCACTCAGCACCCCAGTTGCCTCACCTTTGGCCTCAGCTGACAGAAACTTCATGACCAGCCCACCAGCCTTGGTCTTAAGAGAGCTATCAACCGGTACAAACACACAATTATATATCATGGGAAAAGTTAAACTTACATGAATGAAGTGCCTACCACTGTAGCAGTAAGGATAAAAACACATGTAATATTATTATATTGGTACATCTCAATACAGACCTTCAACATTAATATGCAGACTAGACAATGACACACACAAATATGTCAACAATTACTTTCAAACACTAGCTGAAAGAATTTCTACTACTGTTAAGTCACCATCAATTTAACAATGAAACCACCAAGACATGGAGTACTTGGAGAACACAACACCTAAACCCTTCAATCATCAAACTCTTGCCCTGTGACTGTGACCTTTGACTGATCATTCCAAATACAGTAATGTGCCTTACTTGTAATGATGGCTTTTTGTATCCTGGCTCCCTCTCTGCACCAGCTTCAACTTGTTCTTCAATTTACTCCTCAGACCACCAGCTTCTTTCATCACCTTAGCCAAATCTTTCTTCTCTTTGGTCATCTTTTTCTCTTCTGCTTCCTTCATCCTGCAAAATCAATTATCATAATCAGTACAACATTGCCATTTACAGTTGTATTCTTGATGGATTTGGATATATCTCAGCACCTCTTTCTGAGCCATTTACTGTGCACATTTCATCTCAGTATGCTTTTGTATATTACTGATGCAAACACTGTCACTGTACAAGCACCCTAAATAACAGTGCATAATGCTGAGGTGTAATATACAAGAAGGGTTGTTATGAGAGAGGGTTGTATACAAGAGAGGGGCGTGTGAACTGGGAACACAATAGTGAAATGATGGGGGACAGGGCGACATGGAGGCGATTTGTTTGTGGCAACCCCTTATGGGATTAAGGCGTCTGGCGACAGATGGATAGATAGGTTGTTAAGGAAGGGCTGCTATCAGGCCACCTATGCTCCCTACACCATTTAACTCTTTGACTGGACCTGATGCACACAGTTTTTATTCAAGCTAACACCAAAGTATTTTATAAAACTATGACAGTTACTAGCAGTCACAGGCTCATGAAAACTAACTAGAAATAAACTCTTTCTCTGTAACTGATCCATCTAAAAGTTATATTTAGGCAAACACTACATGATTATACTCAGGTTTAAACTAGTGCACAACAGTACATCATTGTAAAGTATCATATGCATTATATACCAGAGTATGCACTGTGCATATATAAATTGCTGTATATAAGTGGTGTATATGCTTTTTGTGTCTTCATTGTGTCTTGGGCATTATGGGTACTACTTCCTGCTCTTTGGTTTGATTTGAGTGGTGTCTGGGGCGGTCTTAGATCAGTGCTGTTAAGTTACTGTTTGGATTTGGAGAGCACCCATTTCTTACTATTTACCAGTCATCATTTGGGAGGCAATGGTGTGAGTACTTTATTTATGAGGATTTTTATGTACTCTTTTCATAAATAACATTGTTCATTTCATATTGTGATCTATTGCAACAGACATTAGTTTATTATGTGTAACACAATTATTATTATGTGAATGTGTTCCTCATCCCCAGCTGTGTTGCGACACTGTCTTGTTATAACTTATCCGCTTTGTATGTTAGCCATTATGTTTCATGTGACTGATATGTCCTTGATGTAACGAGTTGTAATATAAACGTGTCAAGTGGGGTTGGTGGGCATGTGGAGAGGGTGGAGGATGACAGTTGGGTGTGGAAAGTGTGAAGTGTGAACGTCAGGGGTAGGGTTGTGAGAGGCAGACTGTCACATTTATAATAGCACTTAAGTTAACTGAGGAGGGAAATACCACTCCTGAATGTGTGCTGCTCTTTTTTTTTTTTTTTTTTTTAACCTGAAGTACCTGTACTGATGCTGTATTACTTGATATATTGTATGTCAGCATCTGTTGTTTCATTCATTCATTGCCAGACGCCATGTATCCCAAACAGGGTGGTCAAGGGCTCAGAGTTAATTGTTTTACAGGGAGGGGCACTTCAGGTTTAAAAAAAAAAAAAAAAAAAAAAAAGCAGCAGCAGCACACATTCAGGAGTGGTACTTCCCTCCTCAGTTAACTTAAGTGCTATTATAAATGTGACAGTCTGCCTCTCACAGTCCTACCCCCGACCTTCACACTTCTCACTTTCCACACCCAACTGTCATCCTCCACCCTCTCCACATGCCCAAACCATCTCAATCTACCCCTCATCACCACAACATCAATACACTTCAGTCCCAAACCATCTCAATCTACCCCTCATCACCACAACATCAATACACTTCAGTCCCAGCCCCCCAGGCCTCACATCCAAGGACACACTACACATCCTTTTAATCACTGTCATTTCTGTATATTTGAGCCTACAGATCTCGTCTTCCTTTACTGCCCAGGTCTCATTACCATATAGTATTACACTCCTAATGCATGCTGCATACAAAGGTCCTTTAGCAATGAAAGAACCCTCTCCATGTCAGGAGAGGTAATAGCTCCCTGAACTTCTTCCAACCACTCCTCACTCTGGCCACAGAGCTGTCTCCAGCCCCACCTCCAGCACATAACAGGTGCCCCAAATGACAAAACTCTTCCATATACCGTACTCAAGAGACTCACTAGCATGATCAATACTTTCAACCTGACAATCTTAAATGCTCTCCCCAACACACCACACACATGAAATCAACATTACCTTGCAGTCTACCTCTAATACCACTTCATCTCTTATGCACCCACTTATCACAAGCACTGCACAAGATGGAGTTAGAACTGGAGAGATCATACTGTATATAACATTCAATTACTCCTTCCCTAAATGATGTCTCCCTGATGCTGCATAAAATCAATTAGATGTAACAAGAATAAATAAAATACTTCACTGGAGGGATAAATTAAAATATGAGGAACATGCTTGTCACTGAATACTCAAATGCAGGTCTAAAGTAGGATAAATCTAACACTAAAATCAGGCAATATATTCTTTTTTTGACTCCAGTTATTTGTAGGTTAAAAAAAAATCAACAGCATTTCCTAGCACCAAATCTGGAATGTTACAGAAAGAAATAATATAAAGGCTAAGCTGTTAAAAGAGTGGCTAATACTGACATGCAACAGAAATGAAGGAGTGATGTGATGTGGATGTGATAATGTTAGGAGATATACACTGAGGTGGTCTGGCCATGTGATGGAGTGAGAGACTAACTAGGAAAGTGTAAGTGAGTGAGGTGGAGGGGATGAGAGGGCAGAGAAGACTAAGGATGATGTGTAGGGATAGAGTAGAGAGGTATATGAGAGGTGGGTGTAAGTTGGGAGAAGGGCAACAAAATAGCAGGGGATAGGGCGACATGCAGGCAATTTGTTTGTGGCCACCCCTTACAGGATTTAAGAGTCTGGCTATAGGTAGATAGACATATAGATAGACTGACAGACAGATAGATGGGTAGATAGATAGATGGACAGATAGACAGTGCAGATTGCCTGCCTCATCCAACATACTTGACAGAGTGACTTATGTGGTGCCACAGCTCAGACAGGATGCACAACTCAGGGTCTCTGGTGGTCCATGTAGAGGTCAACCTGAGAACAACAAATTAATTATTATTTCTACGCATTTCACTGATATCCCATACTGATGACCTTATCTAAGTCACAGTTCACTACCAGTCTTTAACCCAACATATACTTGTGTGTACTAGCTGACAACCATAAATATTTCTATCTATATATCTTTCTACCTGTAGCCAGACGCCATAGTCCTGTTAGGGGTGGCCATTTGTCTTTTAGTTGTTTTAATGGGAGGGGCACTAACCCTCCACCAACCCACTTGTTGACAGGTAGGGAAATATATACATACATTCATTAAAACTGCACTGTTTCCTCTCAAGGAATCCCCATATTGGTGTTGGCCATGGTACAGCCAATGTTTCCTATGGACTGCAAGCTAAACCAAGTGCCAAAACCAGCTAATTACTTCCCAACAGTTGCTGGAAGCTGATGGGTAAAAAGACATTATAGATGTGTGATTAGCAAACAATATGACTCTCACCTTCAACCTAGATTCTGTGTAAAGACAGTTAGAAAAGAAGATCAGCAAATACTTGTACAGTAACACCTTGATACACGATACCCCTAGATATGATACCCTGGCTTTACGATGGGGGTAGAAATACCACCATACCCCACCTAACGATGGCCAAACCCTGGTTTAACGATGTGTTTTGATTTTTTTTTTCAATTTTGATGATATTTTAGACTAAAATTGTGTTTAGGTTGATTTACAAACTCTTTTAGACTTAGATTATTGTGTTTTAGCCACAGGTGGGGTGAACATTGTCATTTTGGGGTACAGTTTACTAAACTTGATTTTTCCAGACTATATTTGACAATTTTCATATTTTATTTGTTGGTTTTAGTGAGTTATTTACAGGTGTTAGCTTAGGTTAGCTTCTTTTACAGTTCATTCATTCATTCATTCATTGCCAGACGCCATGTATCCCAGACGGGGTGGCCAAGGGCTTAGAGTTAATTGTTTTACAGGGAGGGGCACTAATCCTCCACCAACCCCACCTGACACATAGGGATGCCAACAGCATCTGGTGTTCCCAGGCGGTCACCCATCCAAGTACTAACCAGACCCAACGTTGCTTACAGTACCCAAAAGAGTTAATGTCACGAGAAGTAGGGTACATTACAAGACTGTTTTATCTTAATTTGAAACTAATGAATACAAAGGTTATGGTTAAATACAAGTTTACAGTGTTAACCCGTTCAATCCAATATCATTAATTCAAATGCTGTGCTTCCTAACACCAGATGATTTTATTCAGCCTCTGATGGACCTGTGAGTAGTAGTGAATGGGATGAAAAAGGCCATATCTAACCCCTCCAGTCTGGTCCTTTCTCTAAAGCTGAATAAAACAGTCTGGCAGCAGCAATAACAGGATATAAATAAGAGTTATGCATTATTACATTCACCTACTCACTCCCTAAGTTTTAATTCTCCTTTTGTGTCAACACCATTTTCTACTAGCTATTCTACAGTACCACTAACTCCATACATCTATCTCTTTCCCTTCCACCTATCAGCAGAGTAAGGAATTAATATACTTTCTTAGTTTTCTTCAAAGATCAACTTGTGAAATGCAATAAAAATCTTTACTGGACTAAAACACGTTGGACTGATTGACTTCCCCACCATGTGCTCATCAAACCTCAGAAAAGTACTTGATAACACTTAATTTCTTAACTGTATTGGTATATACAGTAAATGAAACATGGCACTGAAGCAAAGGCTGAAATGCATGAATCTACCATAATGTGAGAATACAACATAATCAAAATCCTTTACCTTCCTTAGTTTTTGGTGCTTCTCTACTTTCATTGCTGAGCACCTCAAATGTGGTTCTAATATTCTCTTTCTACGGTTCTCAAATCCTTACAGACACATTTAGATTACCCATTTTTGATGAAAGCATCACTGAGTAAGGATGGAGGTTTGGAGGGTGAAGTGCTTGAAAGGGTACAGCAGGGAAGAAAGGTTGCTGGTTCCTTGAAAGCAGTGATAAGAAACAGGGAAGTGAGCATGGAAGTGAAAAAGTTACTACATGACAGTATTGTGATACCAACTCTAACGTACGGTAGTGAAGCTTGGACATTGTTGGAAGGACACAAGTCAAGAGTGAGAGCAGTGGAAATGAGTTATTTAAGAGGAGCCTGTGGAGTCACGTGGAGAGACAGGCTGACGAATGAGGATATAAAGGAACGTTGTGGTGTGGATGTGGATGTGATAGGAAATGTTATGAGGAACACACTGAGGTGGTTTGGCCATGTGGAGAGGATGGAGGGTGAAAGACTGACGAAGAGAGTGTATGTGAGTGAGGTGGAGGGGGGAAGAGGGAGGGGGAGGCCGAGGATGAGATGGAGGGATGGGGTGGAGAGGTATATGAGAGAGGGGGGTGTGAGTTGGGAGCAGGGCAGTGAAATGGCGGGGGACAGGGCGACTTGGAGGCGATTTGTTTGTGGCCACCCCAAACGGGATTGAGGCGTCTGGCAATAGATAGATAGATAGATAGATCACTACCATCCCCTACTGACTAAATTACCCATCTAAACTCTGCTAACTTGACCAATTCAGTCCAGTGACGTGCTTTACTGATTTATCTTAACTGCTGCCTGAAGGTTTTCTCACATTTTGGAAGACCTGCAGTGGGGGTATAAACGAAGGCGATATCTAACCTCACCTGTTCTGAGTTTCTTAAAGGGGGAATAAATCTGTCCTAGAGATAACAAGAAAAAATGAAATATTCATCCCCATACTGATGACGTTAACATTAAAAGGTGACTCACTACTATAACAATATCATATCACTTCTCAAGAGAGTCAGACATCTTGGAAAAAAATCACCCTCTATATAATTAAGTCCCACTACTAGGCAGTCATTGATTGTGGTAGGAACTTATCAACCAGTGGGAGAATGTATCAGAGGGAATCACCACTGAAAAATGGGAGATCTTTAAACTTATATGAATTCTCACAGGCTATGGCAAGGAATGGCTGGTTTGACATTAATAATACTCAAGAAAGTTTATTCAGTGAAGTGAAAGGATGAAGGAGATGATGACTGCTAACATGGAGGAATAAGGACACTGGTAGTAAAGCTGTACTCGACCCTGCCCCAGGGTGGGAAAGGAGGTCCAGATGATGATGAAAATGACAGAAAATATATGCAGGAGAGAAGAATATTATGGAATGAAGAGCAGCAAAGTATAGATGTGACTGGTTATACATTAGAATATTATTTTAGATATGAAGCACAGGCAGGATGAAAAAGTAAGGTGGAATGAAGGACTGTGGATAAGTGTGGACATGGTTGGTTTGAAATTAGGATATATGTACTTGGTAATCTTGTGAAGGCCACCCCAGATAACACTGGATAAGGTAATGAGAAATGGATATACATACAGACTACCCAATAAAATGAATGGCAGGGGAACACAGAGAGCTGAATGTCTTTCTGACATTTTGAATTACATAGAACCCATCTCACCTCCTCAAAAATGAACAACTGGTTTTCTCCTTGTGTGACACCCTGGCTACAGATTCCCTCCAGTTACAAGTAGGATTAGATGGTGTGTTGAAATCATGGCCCACACGTGTACCTATGGGTTCTGTGCAGTCCGAAACATTAATTATATAACTAATGTCCTTTCCTGTGTTTTCCTCCCACATATTTTATCTACCTGTCACTATGAATCAGTCATATAATGTACGCTAAATCCATGTCATATGTAGGGGTGTTCCAAAACACAATAACCTCTTTCATACAACCAGTACTGTAAACAACTCAGTTATTAGGCCATTTAGATTAGCTTTAAATTTGTTTTTGGGCTCATTTGGGTGGGTTTTGGACTTGGTTTGGGGGGAAACCCAAGGCTGGTAAATGCTCCCCATTACTTTACATGTTAAAAGTACACTGATATAGGGATTTTACCTAAGCAGTTACTGTATATCATTAAACTGGGGTGAATGTTTGCTGATAAAGAGTGATGATTGTGTACGTAATTACCAAGTCTGTAGTCACACTCCACTGTCATAGTAGTAGCTGCCAGGGTCAGGGCCTGGAAGAAGGGGTTGTTAGTGGTACCAAAACACCAGCCAGGTCCAAAGGGGGTCTGCAAAGTAAGGCAGTAGTTACTTACTGTTCAATAATACATCTTATTGATGTATTGAGTGAGGTGGAGGGGGGAAGAGGGAGAGGGAGGCCGAAGATGAGATGGAGGGATGGGGTGGAGAGGTATATGAGAGAGGGGGGTGTGAGTTGAGAGCAGGGAAGTGAAATGGCGGGGGACAGGGCGACGTGGAGGCGATTTGTTTGTGGCCACCCCAAACAGGATTGAGGCGTCTGGCAATAGACAGATAGATAGATAGACAAATATCATGTAAATGTAAACAAAAAAAATGTATCAAACAAAATGGCCATTTAAATGACCCATACATTCATTCACATGTCATTCAAACCTTTGATATCTTGGCTCTACCATACAAAATTATCTGCAGTGCAACTGCAACAATGCACCAGAACCAGCCAATTACTGTACTGCCAATTACTGCTGCAAACTACATGAGAGGGGACTGACAAGTTCATGGCCTGAGGCAGAAGGAGATGAGCTATACAGTACAGTTTTCACTGAATGTGAGTCCAGTTCATCTTGGTGAATGACTGCACAGATAATTTAAAGTTACTGAGTTATTTTTCTGTTAGAGACTAACCTGCAGATGCTATGAAAATATAAAATATCAGCCATTATGTAGCGATGCACTACCTCACTGTCAAGAGGTATCGTCCCCTAGTGTAGCCACCATGTCCTCAGGAATCTCCTTGGTTGTTAATCCCTTCAGACTTAGGTAGCAGATGACTGTACTGACACTGATCTGTGGACAAATGAAATTATTAATATCAGTTGCTATGCATCCCCACTCACATACACTCTCCTGGCCTCTCCACATGGCCAAACCATTTCAAAGTATTTCTCTTTAACACTTTCAGTTGCATACACTCTTCTAGTCAGTCTCTCATTCTCCATCCTCTCCACATGGCCAAACCATTTCAAAGTACTGTACTGTATTTCTCTTAACACATTCAGTCACATGCACATCAACACTACAAAGCTTCTCTACTTCCTTGTATATGCCTCTGCATCACTTTCACATGCTAATTAATTACTATACCTAAACTGTCCTGTAATTTACTCTGCTCAGGGGGGGGGGGATTTCAAAAACTGGTCATTTCAAACAAAAAGACAATAAATCACACAAAAAAGGCAGGAGAAAATTACCTAACAAAGCCACAGCTACCAGTACTTCATGATATAGTTTAGTTGATTGCGAGAGAGAGAGAGAGAGAGAGAGAGAGAGAGAGAGAGAGAGAGAATGAGGAGGAAGAGGAGGAAGAGGAGAAAGAGGTGAAAGAGGAAATGATGAAAAGGAGGAGGAGGAGGAGGAGGAGGAGGAGGAGGTGGAGGAGGAAAAGGAAATGACGAAAAGGATGAGGATGAGGAGGAAAAAGATAAAGAGGGGGAAGAGGGCGAAGGAGGAGGAAGTGGAGAATGATAAAAAGAAAGAGGAATGGACAGGAGGACAAGGAAAAGAGAAAGAGGAGGAGAAAAAGGAGGAAAAAAGACAGAAGAAGAGGAGGAGGAGGAGGAGGAGGAGGAGGAGGAGGCAGAGGAGGAGGCAGAGGAGGAGGAGGAGGAGGTGGTGGTGGAGGACAGGAGAGGAAAGAAGAAGAGGAGGAGGAGGAGGAGGAGGAGGAGAAGGAGGGGGAGAGGAAATCGTTTCGTTTCGTTTTCGTTTCGTTTTTAAAGGCTCCAACATGCTTGCATGTGTCGGCCTTGGTCACCTAATGGCGGCTCTCCATGCTGCACGATCCATTGCAGCCTCCCTGTTCAGTCCCTTAACCCTAAGGTCACACTTAATGACCTCGTCCCATGTCTTTCTCGGTCTACCCCTCATAACCCCACCCCCAATATTAACACTTCTCACCTTCCTCACCCAATTATCATCCCCCATCCTCTCCACATGTCCAAACCACCTCAATCTACCTCTCCTCATCATAACACCAATACACTCCAGTCCCATCCTACCTCACAACTCTTCCATTGTAAACCCAGCCCCTCCAGGCCTTTGACGCAGGGACGAACTGCACATCCACCTAATCATTGTCATTTCTGTACGTCTGAGCCCGCGAATGTCTTCCTCCTTCACTGCCCAGGTCTCACTGCCATACAGCATTACACTCCTAACACATGCTGCATACAAAGACCCCTTAGCACGTAGGGAGAGCCCTCTCAATGTCAGGAGAGGCAAGAGCTCCCTGAACTTCTTCCAACCACTTCTCACCCTAGCCACAGAGCTAGCTCCAGCCCCACCTCCAGCACGCAACATGTCTCCCAAATAACAAAACTCTTCCACACACTCAAGAGATTCACCAGCAAGTTCAATCCTTTCACGTCTGACGATCTCCACCTGCTCACCCCGGCACGACGTACACATAAAACCAGCATTATCTCGCAGTCTACCTCTGATACCATTACATCTCTTATGCACCCATTTATCACACACACCGCACAAGATGGAATTACTTCCCACACCCTTGTGGCAAACTGCACATGACCACTCTCCCTCGTCTTTGACAGTACCGCCACCAACCCTAGATATCATCACTTTTGTTTTATCTGCATTTACCCTTAAACCCTTTTGCCCCATACCATCTCTCCACTTCCTAAACCTTTCCTCCGCCTCCCTTTCATTCTCTGCAATCAACACCAAATCACCAGCATACAACAACTCCCACGGGAGTCCGTTTCTAAAGTCATGTGAAAGGGCTTCAATTACCATGATAAAAAACATGGGACTCAAGACTGACCCCTGATGCACACCAACATTCACGGAAAACTCATCACTCAAATCTCCATTCACTCTCACCTGGGTGTGAGCACCCACATACATGGCCATAACCACCCTAACCAGCCACTCCTCCAAGCCAAGCTTTCTCATTGCCCACTTCACCACCTCTCTAGGGACTCTGTCAAAGGCCTTTTCCAAATCAACAAAAACAAAATAAAGATCCCTTCTCCTACCAATATATTTTTCCTGAAGCTGTTGAACAATGAATATGGCATCAGTGGTCCCCCTACCTGGCATAAACCCAAACTGCATCTCATCAATATTCACTCTTTCTCTAATCATACCTTCTAAAACTCTCTCCATTACCTTCATTATCTGATCTAAAAGCTTTATACCTCTATAATTTCCTCTTTCCAGGGCATCACCCTTCCCTTTATACACATTTACAATTACACTCTTCAGCCAATCATCTGGGACAACACACTCATAAATAATCCTATTTATCAGGTCAGTGACTAAACTCACCCCTATATCACCTGAGGCCTTCAACATTTCAGCAGTCAACCCAGACACACCTGCTGCCTTCCCCACCCTCATCCTGCCTATTGCCTCACTCACAGTAGCAGTATCAATCAAAGGCCAAGGGCCAAACACTGGATCTGCTGGCTCCAAACCTTCCCTGTCCCAGTCAAACTCCTCATTCAACAACCGGTTATAATGCTCTCTCCATGCATCTTTAATATCCTCACTGTTCACCACTACCCTTCCTGCTGGCTCCAAACCTTCCCTGTCCCAGTCAAACTCCTCATTCAACAACCGGTTATAATGCTCTCTCCATGCATCTTTAATATCCTCACTGTTCACCACTACCCTTCCTGCTGGCTCCAAACCTTCCCTGTCCCAGTCAAACTCCTCATTCAACAACCGGTTATAATGCTCTCTCCATGCATCTTTAATATCCTCACTGTTCACCACTACCCTTCCTTCATCATTCTTCACACACTGCTCACCTATGATATCCCGATTATCCCTCTTCACCTGACCTGCCACCCTAAATATATTTTTCCTTTCCCCATGATTTAGGTTATCAAGTAATTGTCTCTGTGACTCACACTTTGCCCTGTATACCTCTCTCCTAGCCCTATGCTTGGCAGCCAAATATTCCTCTTTGCTACCACCCTTCTTCCATTCCCGGAAAAGCCTTCTTTTCTCCTTAATTGCAGCTTCTACACCCTCATCCCACCACCAAGTTACTTTATGTCTTGGTGGTCCTCTTGTCCAGCCGCATGTTACATCAGTAACTCTCAAGAAATTGTTCTTGAGGGCTCTGTACTGTTCATTAACGCCTCTGTCTACAGCTCCCTGTTCAACCACCACTCTCCTCAACTCGCTATACAAGGCATCCCTTACTACTTGGTTTTTCAGCTTCCATATTTTCCTCCTAGGTACATAAGTCTTCTTTTTCATCACTTGTTCTTTAAGCACCATATCACAAATCAATAGTTTGTGCTGCTGCACACACTCCTCACTTCCTATAACTTTAACATCCCTCACTAACCTCCTATCGGCCCTCCTAACCAGAAAATAATCTATCTGACTGCTATTTCCCCAGACTCATACGAATTAAACCCTGCCTAACCTCGAATGACCTAATCCAACTTAAATCAACCCAACGTAATCTAGCTTAACCTTACCTAACCCAGTCTAATTGTATTTAACCTCACAATCTCACGTAACCTCCCCATACTTAACATAACCTATTTTGAAGCAGCCTAACTGCATCTAACCCTACCTAATCCTACCCAGTCTCACTTAACCATACCATACCCGACCTAACCCAACCAGTCAAGCCTAAAATGACCTAATCCAACCGAACCTAACCCAGCCTAACCCAACCAAATAAAACCCAACCCAAAACCTATCAAAACCGACGTATTCTAAAGCAATCTAACCTAATCCGTCTATATCTAGTCGAACTGAACCAACCTCAACCAAAAATTACCTAATCAGACCAAACCCTGCCCAAAGTGACCTAACCTAACTTTCGATCGGCTATATATTCGCCAAGAAATTTTGCTGCCTCAAAGTCTAGTCTACGGATGTCACATTCCAAGTTTCGCCTGTTCTGCGTACACGTATAACTTCGTTCTTACCTAATTGTTCTTACCTAATTGTATCTTTACAGGAATGAGTCAAGCTCGTACTGTCCCGTGTCTAAAACCATATTTATCGTACATATCCTTAAATTTGTGAATTGTTTTGGCACACACTATTTCATTCGGTAGTGCATTCCATTGATCAATTGCTCTGTTTGGGAAACCGAATTTCCTTACGTCTTTATCACCTCTCTTCTTATGCAGTTTTTTGCAGTGTCCTCTTGCTGACGCTTCTCCATATGTTAAGTAATCATTTATGTCTATTTTCTCCTTTCCTGATATGCATTTATATAGCATTATCATGTCACCTCTTTTCCTTCTCTCCTGTAGTGTTGGTAGATTCAGTTTATTTAGTCTTTCTTCATAGTTTAGGTCCCTTAAGCTTGGTATCCATCTTGTAGCGGCCTTTTGAACTTTTTCAATCTTGTCTATGTGCTTTTTTAGATGAGGACTCCAGACTACTGATGCATATTCCAGGGCTTGTCTAATGAATGATATTATCCTTCTCAGCATGTCTTCATTTATGTATGTGTGTGTGTGTGTGTGTGTGTGTGTGTGTGTGTTCTTACCTAATTGTATCTTTACAGGAATGAGTCGTACTGTCCCGTGTCTTAAACCATTTTTATCGTACATATCCTTAAATTTGTGAATTGTTTTGGCACACACTTTCATCCGGTAGTGAATTCCACTGACCAATTGCCCTATTTGGGAAACTAAATTTCCTTACGTCTTTATTGCCTCTCTTTTTATGCAGTTTTTTGCAGTGACCTCTTGCTGATGCATCCCCATAGGTTATATACTTATTTATGTCTATTTTCTCCTTCCCTGATATGCATTTATATAGTATACTGTATATAATATACAGTATATATATACAGTATATATTATAAAAGAAGGAAAAGAGGAGACATGATTATACTGTATATTATATACAGTATACTATATAAATGCATATCAGGGAAGGAGAAAATAGACATAAATAAGTATATAACCTATGGGGATGCATCAGCAAGAGGTCACTGCAAAAAACTGCATAAAAAGAGAGGCAATAAAGACGTAAGGAAATTTAGTTTCCCAAATAGGGCAATTGGTCAGTGGAATTCACTACCGGATGAAAGTGTGTGCCAAAACAATTCATAAATTTAAGGATATGTACGATAAAAATGGTTTAAGACACGGGACAGTACGACTCATTCCTGTAAAGATACAATTAGGTAAGAACACACACACACACACACACACGACCCGGTGAATTACACACACACACACACACACACACACGACCCGGTGAATTACACACACACACACACACACACACACACACACATAAATGAAGACATGCTGAGAAGGATAAGAACATCATTCATTAGACCAACCCTGGAATATGCATCAGTAGTCTGGAGTCCTCATCTAAAAAAGCACATAGACAAGATTGAAAAAGTTCAAAGGGCCGCTACAAGATGGATACCAAGCTTAAGGGACCTAAGCTACGAAGAAAGACTAAATAAACTGAATCTACCAACACTACAGGAGAGAAGGAAAAGAGGTGACATGATAATGCTATATAAATGCATATCAGGAAAGGAGAAAATAGACATAAATGATTACTTAACATATGGAGAAGCATCAGCAAGAGGACACCGCAAAAAATTGCATAAGAAGAGAGGTGATAAAGACGTAAGGAAATTCAGTTTCCCAAACAGAGCAATTGAACACCATATTATGGTGTTTGCAACACCTTAAACCTTCTTTAGTTATACTTTTCAAGTAGTGCCCAATTCTCTTGCTGTATGGGGCTACTCTTGGATCAGCATTATTAAATTCTTTAGGCAACTTACCTCACTCCAGTTACCTCCATATTCACTTACCTCAGGCCTTTGCCGGTTCCACCTTTATATTTTGTAGTTTCCCAACCTCCCGTCACCCATCAAAGAAATACCAGTACTATATTACAATAGACCAGCTGGCCCACGCTAGTCAGTTCCTACACAAGTGTGACTAAATAAAAGAAAGTCATAATCCCACTGGCTGGGGAAGCACCCAGGCACCTTTCTTACCAGTTTATTTCTGTATTGTGGTAGGTGGTGGCGACTATCATCCACTCACTTGATGTATTGCTGCCTACTTCCTCCATAGCCTTTATCATTCTTTTCTGTGCCTGTCCTCCTCTCTTCCTATTTCTCCCATCTTTCCTGTCACTTCTTATTGCTTTTCTTTCCTTTACAGGTGGCTTTACATTGAGTAACAAGCCAAATGATTTCCTGTAAGCCAAGAAACCATTTGCAACGCTGGGTGGTAACCATATAACCAAACCATACATGCTCCCTACATGTCAACAAGTGGGTTGGTGGAGGGTTAGTGCCCCTCCCTGGAAAACAAATAACTCAAAGTCAAATAGCCACCCCTTACGGGATTATACATATCAATGTATATACATACCAATGTTCCCTTGTTTATGATCACAAACAAACTGCCATCATTCATACAGCAGTAAGAGAAGTGTTGTGTAAGGTCAGCAAAACACATCACTAGGACTCAGGTGCTAAAATGCCTCCTGTGCTAAACACCACTGTCCACTACTAACGAAGGCTCTCTCATTTACCTGATCAATTATCCTGTATTCTTGTCTACAGGAGCATTTTGTTAAGTGCTCAGCAGCAGATCACCATCCTCCTTTCAGGGGATGCTGACCACCAGTCCCCTGAGTTCATATCTACCTGAGTGAAGTGAAAACAATACATGAAGCTAAATGCTGAAGGATTTAATCACTCAATTCAAAATAATGATGCCATCCTTTTTCTGAAAGAATCCCCAAACTGAGGTGAGCCATGCTACTGTACACATGGCTTGTATTCTCATCAATTAAGCAAGCTCCCTAGCCCTTAGCTAGTTATTTTTGGATACAGCGGGGTAATAGGATTATGTACATTTTTTAGGAAGAGTATGGTGATAGTATTATTTATTTATTCATTCATTCATTCATTCATCATCCAATCCTACATTGCACCATGAGTATTAGAATGATTGAAATAACGTACAAAAGAACAGATCCTCATCCTGCCCTAAGGTGGGATTACACTAGATCTATCTATCTATCTATTGCCAGACGCCATAATCCCATAAGGGGTGGCCATTTGACTTTGAGTTAGTTGTTTTACGGGGAGGGGCACTAACCCTCCACCAACCCACTTGTTGACACGTAGGGAGCACGTATGGTTTGGTTATATGGTTACCACCCAGTGTTGTAAATGGTTTCTTGGCTTACAGGAAACCATTTGGCTTGTCTTTCAATGTAAAGCCACCTGTAAAGGAAAGAAAAGCAATAAGAAGTGACAGGAAAGATGGGAGAAATAGGAAGAGAGAAGGGCAGGCACAAAAAAAGAATGATAAAGGCTAAGGTCATAGTTCATCCTCAAAGCTGCTCTCTTCCTCCTCCACACACCACCCACACACCATAGACGTCGTTGCTGCTGTCTCGATCACCTTCAGTACGATGATTCTTTATGTCATTCATCGTCACCATGGGATCTTATTCAGCTTAGGGCAAGGTTTTTGTACTGAAATTATTAGGCCCATTCTCCACTAATGTTTTCAGGACAACGAGACATCTTTATGGCTTTTTTTTTTTTAATGCAAGAAAGATGGAACCAAAGGCCAGGAGCCGGCAAGATTGTTCCCTCCAAGAAAAAACAAAAACGAGGTAACAGAGCCAAATTCACGATCCGTTCACCCCCAGATGATTACAGATAACTTCAAGTAAGCCCGTAGTACCAAAGGGAGTAGGAAGCATGAATTACAGAACAGTAAAGCAATAAGAGATAATCATTTGTTTTTAAAATCCAGAAATAACTCATAGTGTTGGGTCAGGCAAGTGATCTTCCTTCCCCCTGGCGCCTCAGCCCACTTGACCACAAGGCATCTAATTCCCTAACCCTCATCTCGTCACTCACCATGGCCTCAATCCAGTAGCTCTCCTCGTGGGATTGTATGGATGCCAGCTCGCCGCCCTCCTCGCGACACAGTAGATGAGCCTGCCACCAGCTCTGCGGCGCCTCATGCAACTCAGACACGAACTTGTAGCAGTTGTCTTCGTACAAGGTCCAGGAGTCGACGTCCGAGCATTGTGTGATGGGTGGCTTTGTTGGTGGGGCTGCCGTGGTGTGCATGGTGCCTGGAAGGATGAAATAGTTTTTAGTAATACTGGTCTTTGTAACTGGCTTCACGACTTACAGCAGGAACTACCAATAAATAGTCAACAGAACGTCATCTCTGGGACCGGTGACAGTTGGGTTCCTCAGTGATTTATGCGGGACCAGTATATTTCATTATCTATACTGAATAACCCCGATATGGGCTGACCAAGCAGTGCACACGCCCAATTTTGCAAAAAGAGTCAGGTTTAGGTGAAGTACTGAATTACAAAATAATGCCTACTGCAGGACGTTGAAATATTCACTAAATGATCATTAAGCAGAAATAAATATGCTCTTTTATGTCACTAAGTTACATACTGAAAACAGTGACCAAAATCAAGGAGTTTTAGTATGATACAAAACGTACCATAAAAAACACACTATAGCCCACTCAGGTCAAGCTTCATATCACTTACAATTTTCACACTAGTACAGTAAGACTACCAAAACAAGTGGGATGCTACACTTCATAATAACAGAGATTTGCAGTTACTTCTTGTGCCTTCAAAGAAACCTTGGAAATAGCATACCAAATCTTGTCATATGTATGTAATCTGCGTTGAGATCCACGTGCTCGCTTTCCCCAATTTCTGATCTTCTTTATTTTGGGGAACGTGCCTGACCTCTCAAGAATTACCGGGGGAGCCAGGCCTCCCAAATATTGCATTATGGTCCACTGTGCAACATGTACTAAGATATCACAAAGTATCTGCCCTCCTTCCCCTATTTTGTATGCTTTATAAATTCCGCATGAGGCGAACCCCCCTAAAAATAATGGTAGAAAATTTAACATAGTGGAAGATACTACCATGGACCAACACGAACTGAGCTGAGATGCCTCGCCAAAATCCATCTGCTCACAACCCCTTATTTCTGGTCATTTTTATTATTAGGTGAGGGTTGACCCCCAAGAATTGCTGGGGGTGTCATGCTCCCCAAATCTTGCACAATGGAAAAGAGTCCATTGTCTGGACGTATTGTTGTTTGGAACAATCTCTTGCACGAAGGATATCACTGGGATTAATTCAGACTCTGACAAATGCCAAATAGATTTTTTTTCTCTCTCACAGCTGAGTGGATAACATTCATGGTGAATGAGTTAGAAACAATCTCCATTAACCCATTCAATATGATGATGTCATTGCTGCACCCAGGATACTCTCATAAATATCTACGTCCAACTGTATACACCACACCACACTACATGCACATTATACATCACAACCTCTAATCCATCCCCTCTTGAACAATGGCAGCTGCAATATTAAGAGCAAATGCTGTGGTGCCTCACACTGCCACCACCTGCAGGATAGGGCTGGTGACACAGGGCTCTCCTGGTCACCATCAAACGACTGTGCCACAAACCATGCTCGTCAGGGGAGAAGTGCAGATTCGGCCTTGAATTTTACTGACATCCGTGGTCTTAGTATCAATCTGAATTCTGTTCACATCTTCCTTGAATCCATATCTCTACCTGCCATATACCACACACAAGCCCAAGTCTCTCCCTCTACTGACTTAAGCTAATACAGTTTTCCTGGTTACCATCTCCTCACTAACTTTTGCAACAAGGTAGACACTTGTTGCTATAGTAAATCTGAATATTCAATTGACACTGTCATCACTTCTTATTTTGATTACTCATTGTTCAAACTAATTCACAGTAATATAATCAAATATATCTGTACAGTTTATCGTTCCCCCAATGCCTCACCAGAACCCAGTATATTTGACTCATATCCACACAGATTAACCTTACCCTTACTGCATTACAACAACTGAAAGAGACTCAGAACAAAGCAAGAAGAATAATTCATAACTCAGTAATTACAAATGAACTACCTCCCCTACAGGTAAGACGGCATTATTTTACAGATACTTTTATGGCAAATGCATAGGTGAAGTTGCATCGTAGAGGGTGTGGCCGGAGACGTGTTTATGTGCTGGGAATTATAAACCTGTAGAATGTCTGGGCTAAGGATTTTATCAATTTAATCACTGGACACAGAACAAGATTTTGCCATGTTCTTGAAAATCCCCGTAAGATATCAGAAGCTTGTTGAACATACGAGTATTATGATCAGTTATATATGGTCTGCCCTTTCCTCTCCTCCAACCTTCTTTCCTTCCATCCTCTTCTGTCTTTCTTTCCTTCATTCTTTCCTCGTCCTTCTGCCTACGGGTGACTTTACACTCCCTCTTCTGTCTTTCTTTCCTTCATTCTTTCCTCTTCCTTCTGCCTGTGGGTGACTCTACACTGAGTGACAAGCCAAATGGTTTCCTGTACATCAGGAAACCATTTACTACGCTGGGTGGTAACCATATACTGTAACTAAATGTTGGCACCTGGTTATTTAGTGGGTAATTATTGCGCTCCAGTTGGATTGAGCCGGTGAAGGTTTATATCCAAGGGGTGGTTGGGGTTGATTGCTCATGTAATGCCACTCAGGGATGAGTGAGGCTGGTCACTCTCATCTTAAATGCCGGGACCAACCGCCTAGCCCCGGGCTCCTACGCTCCTCATGGGGCAACGTGTTAAGTACTTAAGTGATGATGATAATGAAGCTGTTTTATCAATAATTATCTATGTTTGGAACCACAAGCAACTGTGTGTTAATGTACAAACACCCGGGTGCAATAGTTATCCAAGCAGAGTGTGCACGTAAAAAGTTGTGTGTACAGCCTCTAATCAAATGAGTTTAAATCTATCTATCTACCTACCTATCTTTCTGTCTATCTATCTATCTATCTATGTCTGTCTATCTATCTATCTACCTATCTCCATTTGTCTATCTATCTATCTACTACCTATTCATCTATCTGTCTGTCTATCTCTACCTATCTAGCTGTCTGTCCATCTATCTATTTTTCTATCTATCTATCTGTGTATCTATCTATCGGCTTACCTTCCTTGGCCTCACAGATGATGGGTAGGTTGGCTTCACAGTACGAAAGAGAAAACTTGAGGGAGAACACATTAGCTGAGCCACACTCCTTCCTGCCGTCCTCAGCGTCGGGCTGGTTCAGGTCCCAGTCTATGAAGGTGAAGGGAGTGCCGTCCATCCACTCGTACCCTTGAACATCACATCATCGTGTTATACAAATTGAAAAAGGCAAAAAGATGAAGTAGGCAGCAATTCCCCCGTATCCCATTTTGGTGTATGGTGAAATTATGCATGATCAGTCAACCCACATTTATATAATAGTTGGCATGTCGGGTTTGAGAAGAATTTTGAAGATCTGAATGATAACTGACGGAATGGATGGTTTATTACACTGCACATTCCATTAACAGAGTCCTGCCTCCATGACCTGTTTCTCTGCATCATACCCACCCCATACAATAGTGAGTTCGGATTCATGATAATGATGATGATGATGTGGTGGTGGTGATGATGATGGTGGTGGTGGTGATGATGATGATGATGATGATGATGATGATGATGATGATGATGGTGGTGGTGGTGATGGTGGTGGTGGTGGTGATGGTGGTGATGATGATGATGATGATGATGGTGGTGGCAGTGGTGATGGTGGTGGTGGTGGTGGTGGTGGTGGTGGTGGTGGTGATGATGATGATGATGATGATGATGATGGTGATGATGATGATGATGATGATGTCTCAAGATGGTGCGATGTGTGTCATAATTATTTTGGTCAGTGTTGCAGAGGAGTGAATACACGGACAGACACGGGAAACTCTCTCTCTTTCTCTCTGTGTCTCTGTCTGTCTGTCTGTCTGTCTGTCTCTTTCTCTCTCTCTCTCACATACCAGATTCAGCGCCTGCCTTCAAGCCGATCCACACGGAGTTGTATACATCGTCTATCTCTCCTAACTCTGGGACTCTGAAATGGTAAAGTTAATGGATGAGAGAGAGAGAGAGAGGAGGGACTGTATGCAATCCAAATGAAAGTAAGAATTAAATTACTTAAACAGAAGAATATAAAGGACACAGAAGTATATATAAAATCCCCTAAACCAACAGTAATGAAAAAAGATGGAAAATAAAAAACACAATGCAGGGATAGAGCTAAGAACGGAGAGAAAAGATAATGAATAAAATAACTGAACGAAGAAATAATGCAAATATCCAGGAAGATGAAATGTACGGGGAAGAGTTCGAAAAAAATCCTTTACTAACTCCTTTACTTTCATTAAATAGTCCACTGAGAGGAAGAATAACAGACGGTGAAAGAAAGGCCACAAAATCTCTCTAGCTCTTACTGCGATGGGTCTGTCCAAATTTGAATATTCCCTTCTGAAACTGAGGAGCTAAAAAACAAGGGTTATCCTAAGGACGGGCTTAAAGTGACACAGCAACCTCTTAAATTGGCGTGGCGTCGTCTTGAGTGTGTTCCTGCTGGCTCCAGATGTTTGTGTTCAATTCAAAAAAGGTATATTGTGTTCGAGAGGTGTTGAAGGCTGTATTGAGTCACCCAGGTTCGAAAAGTCTATCCAAAAATGAAAAATATTTGTTTGTAGGAAGACTAACAGGAAAAATATGCATTTGGGAAGAAGGGAGTAATTACAATAGGTCTCTTTTACGTTGAGGAAAATCATGTGGCGGTGTAATAATGCTCATGGTGACTGTTTCTAACCCATCCATAGGTCTCTTATAAACTAACTAAAATTAACCTGTAACATTTAGAAATAAGATTAATGAACGTTTGATCATAAAGAGTTATGAAATGATTAACTTTTTGCCAAGAGTTTCATTTACATCGATATGCAAAGACACACATACATACATTCACATATACACAATAGAACACCTCCCCCCGACACACACATACACACAAAGCATATACATACTATTATATGCACATATATATGCATAAACAAGCATACACAGAGACACACAAACATACAAAAATGCAAATACACACACACACACACACAGTCTCTCAATCTCTCTCTCTAGCAATACATTTTTTCCACACTTGACATAGTAAAAAAAAATGACAGTCTTTGTGGATTCCTGTTGTGACACAAGACGGAGAATTATGAACTAATGTGCTGTTATTCTGCTTCATAAATGTACAATATTTTCATTACCACTAATTCACCATTTATATTATATTTAGGATGGTTTTATTTACTTTAGGAGGTCTGCAATTGAAAGGATTAAATGCAACCTCGATTTACCATTTCAGTATTGCAACAAACATATACCCTATTGCGACCACTCTTTGCCGGATTAGGGCGTCAGGCTATAGATTGATAGGTAGATAGTATACCCTATTTCCACTGACGCCAGATGATTCTTTTAAGGACGTATCTTTGCTAATGCAGACGTACAAATGATCTAAAACAGTAAACTCAGACTTGTGTAATTGTTAGCTGCATTACACTCAGCCTTGTATTGTGCTCTGACGCCTCATGTACTGCCATGTTTCATCTCTCCATCTTGGTGTCTGTGGTCGCTCCTTTCCAACCACCCCACACACACACACACAGACACACACACACACACACACTATAGTATTCTTTTTATTCTACTGACCCTATATTACCATCTGTTTATCTTAAAATACTGCGCTGCAATAAAAGATTAATTTTATATATACTACAATACCAAGCTAGTCACGAAGAAGGGCTATGGAAAGACCGTAGAACTGTACTATCATCTTTCTCTGCCACTGCGCTACGTGAAACAAGCTGAGGAAGGGCAAATAATCTGGACTAAATGAAGGTGAAAGGCTTATAGTGAGGCATGATGCAGCTGCACTCAGTCAACTCACGCCTGTATGATGGTCTGCTCACTGAGGCTACCGATGCTGACCAGGTGACCGCCATAGGAGACACACACTTGTTCACCCTGACCCCATGTGTACGAGGCGTTCATGACCTGTAGAGTCAAACACACACGGCGTTAGTAATAGTTGTGATGTTATTGTCACGATGAATCTCTCCGTCTATCCATTACTGTCTTGGCTGCTCAACCCCAGACATTTGAGGTGAAAGTGATTCATCGTTCATCTCAAGGGGCATTATGTGATCAGTAAACCCTAAATGACCTTCTGATTTAATTCACATCCTTATGGCCTTATGGGCTACTACTACTACTACTACTACTGTATTAGTAATACTATTACTACACCATTTAATAATATTTTTTGTCTAAACTGCCAGGCTGTTCGTTGGTTATAACATCAAACTCGGAGTCACAGCCTTGACTTTTGTGACTGTGATAAGAAATGATAAGCTTATAATTTTTTGGTCACTCAAGTCAGCTTTATTAACATCAGGAGAGTGTCGTGTACTGAGTTAGTGAGGCTAGAGCGTTGATGTGATGTTACCTTATAGCATCGGTCGTTGACGTGGTGCCAGTCAGGCAGACACTGGCCGCTGCCTGCAGCCATGGTGGTGGCCTCTGGTGTGGGGGTGGTGTAGCCTTGACGGGGGTACTCACCTGGACCCACGTGAAGAACAGGGCTTGAGATTAGTGCCCATCAACAGCACAACGTACATGATGAGGGTCAGGTAAGATACAGGGACGGCTGCCTCAGGTTGGACAACAAGTGGCAGGCACGGAGGCAATTACTTCCTGGGCACCCCCTCCAGGATTAAGGAATTTTGTTGTAGAGAGTAAGGCAGAAATAAGTTTTTGCCATGACAATCCTTCCCTAGCTCTGACACACAATATCCAAAGTTACATCCAGGTCCCTAACTGTCCTGCTGGGTGGCCAGGGACACGGTGGACACAAACTGCACCATAGGGTAGGAAGTAGGATACACAGGATGTCCCTGAAGGATTTTATCAATCCTTACCCTGTGGTAATAAATCCAAACTGCATCTCGTCATTATTCAATCTTTCCCTAATCATACCTTCTACGACTCTCTCCATCACCTTCCTTATCTCGTCCAATAGTTTTATGTCTATAATTTCCTCTTTCCAGGTTAGCACCCATCCCTTTTATATATATATATATATATATATATATATATATATATATATATATATACTGAATATGCAAGCCATTGAAATTTTCAGCAACTATCACATTAAAAAATAATCATACGAAAATGTTCCTCACTCTAAAAGGCTGCTGAACTGCTCATTCATATTGTAATCCCTGATGTTCCTTCTATCATGTGCTTTTCCAGATGTATTATTGCCACTAATATCTTTCAGTCACATGCCTCCTCAACTGTCTAGCTTACTGCAAAATTTTGCTGTAAGCATCCTCAGTTGCTCCAGAGACAGCCCTATTCACTAAGAATGATAGAGATTTCTTGCACGTCAGCCACTTCCACACCCGGGGTACTTACATAAATACTTAAATGAGTCCTGGCAGTGGTTGATGTACCAGAGGCCAGGGTTGGTCTCGTCTCCTGAGGCGGCCACACAGGTACCGTGTTCAGGGGCTGCGGGGCGAGATGGGAACGTGACACAGGGGCGAACGGCCGAGATATTTATTTATTTTTTTTGTGTCCGACTTTGGGCATAGGCTACACAGCCTGCTCTCAAGGCCCAATAGTCCTCCATACAATACACCTCTACATGTCACCACTTCGGCGCTAACACCCACTGTCCATATTGACTACATGCTAGGGCTGTCTCATACAGGACTGGTGTATTGGTATTAGCAGGGGTATTTTTACATGTCGGCGGGTCTTCTGGTAGATCAGTAAAGACTGATTTCATGAAATTCAAATCCTTAAACTGTTCCCTGCCCCAGCGGGGATTTGAACCTGGGTCCGGTAGGACTGCAGGCCACCTCTCTACCGATTGAGCCAGGGGCGAACGGGCAAGATGTGAACCTGAGGTAGATGAAAGAGAGAGAGAGAGAGAGAGAGGAGATGGAGGGCAGGGGGAAGTGACGAAAAGGAGCAGCGTGAGGGAAGGTCAGGTTGGCAGAGGGGTGCTGAGAAAGAAGAAGAGAGACGTGAAGGAGAAAGAAACGGGAGGAGGGGAATAGGAAAGGAACGAGAGAGAGAGAGAGAGAATGAACGTAAGCAGGAGTAGGGAAAAGACAGCTAATATGTCCTTTAAGCTGACTAATACTGTCTTGGGGTATGAGGCACAGAATCAAACTTCTTCGTACATCACTGGTTAAAATGTGCAGAAATAAAAATTCTATCTATCTATCTATTGCCAGACGCCCTAATCCCATACGGGGTGACCACAAACAAATCACCTCCACGTCGCCCTATCCCCCGCCATTTCACTGCCCTGCTCCCAGCTCACACTCCCCTCTCATATACCTCTCCACTCCATCCCTCTATCTCATCCTTGGCCTCCCCCTCCCCCCTCCACCTCACATACACTCTCCTAGTCAGTCTCTCACCATCCATCCTCTCCACATGGCCTAAAAATATTCAGAGTGACATATAAGATGTGGCAGAGCTCTTTCAACCTACATGGCTCATCCTCTGCCCAGTAGGTGAAGTCAACCGGGTCTCCGTTAACCCATTAGAAGCTCCAAACACCCTCGGACGACTCGGAGCTCGAAAGACCAATCCACACTGGACTGCCGAGCTCACCCACCAGAGCCGAGATGAAGGATGCTTTGTACCTGTGGGAGGTTCATCATCATCATCATCATCACCATTATTCCCACCTAAACATATGGTCCTATTGAGATGAGAAGACATACGAGTGAGAATAGCTGTTCAGAATATAACCTCACGTGTGTAACAAGCTGTAGGTTATCAGTTCTCTAGTATATTTTCTCATAGACGCACTACACATACACCTGCCAGATAGTAATCCATTGACTTAAAAAAGAATGTGCTAAACCCTTTTCACATGCCCCGCCATACATATTCACATAACCAGCGCGATCCCTTGTCAGTTCCTTAGCATCATCAACTTCACCTTGCTTTCTCACACAAACTTCTACGTATCCATCCGCCTTCTTGGCCGCCATGCCTCCCCCACCTCCAGCCTCACATATACTTTTTCACCCTCTATATTGTGCTAAAGATGAATGCCCTAACATGGTGGTGTCGATGTAACAAGGAACTCCGCTGCCCCGTAACACAAATTTACCACAACTCCCTATATTTCAAATGGATGATGGACAGCTGCAGAAGAGTAACTTTAGTCTGCATTACACCACGTTCATATCAAGATTATTACAGGGCCATAAAAGCAATGATATCTACATCCATTTCCTCCATATGACTGCCACATCAAAGTACCCTTTTTCCTACCCTATTACCAGCAGCCTTTCTTAAGTAAGTCACAGTTTCTTAGCCCAACCAATCCACTCACTTCACACACATTCCTCGACAGTCCTATTTCACCACTCTAACTCTTGGCTTTTCACATCCAAGCCATATTAAACTTTACTGTATACTACTAAAAAAAGTTAAGGGACATTTGGAAATATTGCTAGGAAAACTGACCCATGAAACTTACGAACTTGAATGAGTTTGGAAATTTAATTTAATCTTTTGAGAACACTGCATAAAAAAAATATAAAGTTCAAACATCGTCAAAACATTTGTCTTAAAGTAGGAGGTTAATTGCTGCATTTTACAACGGCACATCTCTTGCAGATGATACTGTGTTGTTAAGTGAAGACGAAGGGGAGCTGCAAGGCTTGGTGAATGAGTTTGGGAGAGTGTGTAAGAAACGGAATCTAAAGGTGAATGTAGGGAAGAGTAAAGTGATGGTCTTTGAGAGAGGTGAAGTCAGTGAATGTACAGCGAGGTTGGATGGTGAGGAATTGGAAAATGTGAGTACGTTTAAGTACTTGGGTAGTGTGATGAGTAAGGATGGAGGTTTGGAGGGTGAAGTGCTTGAAAGGGTACAGCAGGGAAGAAAGGTTGCTGGTTCTTTGAAAGCAGTGATAAGAAACAGGGAAATGAGCATGGAAGTGAAAAAGTTCCTACATGACAGTATTGTGATACCAACTCTAACGTACGGAAGTGAAGCTTGGACGTTGTTGGAAGGACACAAGTCAAGAGTGAGAGCAGTGGAAATGAGTTATTTAAGAGGAGCCTGTAGAGTCAAATGGAGAGACAGGCTGACGAATGAGGATATAAAGGAGAGTTGTGGTGTGGATGTGGATGTGATAGGAAGCGTTATGAGGAACACACTGAGGTGGTTTGGCCATGTGGAGAGGATGGAGGGTGAAAGACTGACGAAGAGAGTGCATATGAGTGAGGTGGAGGGGGGAAGAGGGAGGGGGAGGCCAAGGATGAGATGGAGGGATGGGGTGGAGAGGTATACGAGAGAGGGGGGTGTGAGTTGGGAGCAGGGCAGTGAAATGGCGAGGGACAGGGCGACTTGGAGGTGATTTGTTTGTGGCCACCCCAAACGGGATTGAGGCGTCTGGCAATAGATAGATAGACAGATATAAGCCCCACATCTATTTACTAATCATGTATGGCTTAACTATTCTAGGCTCTATCATACAGGCCACCCACCATGCCACACAGTATCTTATCTTTCATTATGACTACAAGTTCGTCATTTGCAACTTCAAACATAATTAATCCATCTATTTTTCTATCTATCTATCAATTGCCAGACACCTTAATCCCTTATATGGTGTGGCCACAAACAAATTGCCTCCACATCACCCTGTCCCCTGCCATTTCACTGCCCAGCTCCCAATTCACACACCCCTCTCTCATATACCTCTCCACTCCATCCCTCCATCTCTTCCTTGGCCTTCCCCTCCCTCTCTCCCCCTCCACCTCACTCTCATATACTCTCCTCATCAGTCTCTCACTCTCCATCCTCCAACTTTCGCTCTGTTGAGCACCACCTCTCCTTCTCTAAACCTCACCTTCTTTTCCTAACTGAGACTCAGCTGTCTGATGCAACTGACAGCAAACCCTTTTCTGTATCCTCCTACTTCCTCTATACTCATTTCAAAGCCAAAGGTGGCTGTTGTGTATATATACACAACAACTTATCTTGCTCTCGTGTTCCTGAACTCGATTCTTCTGAATTCTCTACACTCTGGCTTCAGCTTTCCTGTCATTCCCTGACTAAATATATCTGTGCTGTTTACTTATCTCCTAATTCTACTGACTATCAAAAATTCTTTGACTATCTTACTTCTACGATGGAACACATTCTATCCATCTTTCCTTTCTCTGAAATCTCCATTCTTGGAGATTTCAATGTTCACCACCACCTTTGGCTCTCCTCTCCTTTCACTGATCCACCTGGTGAACAAGCCTACACCTTTTCTATCCTTAATGACCTAGAGCAGCTTGTACAGCACCCTACCCGTATCCCTGACCGCCTTGGAGAGAGCTCCAACATACTTGATCTCTTCCTTACAACTAATCCTTCTGCTTACACTGTTAATCTTTTCTCTCCGTTGGGCTCCTCCGATCATAACCTTATCACCTTAACGCGTCCTATAGCTCCGGTACGGCCTGCGTACCCTCCAAAAAAACGTCATCTCTGGCACTTTGGAGCTGCGGATTGGGAGGCCCTCAGGCAGTTTTTCTTTGATTTTCCCTGGAATGATTATTGCTTTCATGGCCAGGAGCCATCTGGGTGTGCCTTGCGCATTACAGAGGTTATTCTCTCGGGCATGGAAGCATACATTCCTTTCTCATATCCTTTGACTAACGCAAGAAAGCCTTGGTTTAATCACGCTTGTTCTCATGCTGTCCACAACAAGGAGAGGGCCTATAAAAGGTACCGGAGCCAACCCACCCCTGAATCACATCTTTTATACATTTCTGCCCGGAATCGTGCTAAGTCTGTTCTTCGCTCTGCTAAAAATAATTTCACCCGTACTAAATGCTCTCAACTCTCCAACTCGAACTCTCCCCGCTCCTTCTGGCACCTTGCCAAAAACCTTTCTAACAACTTTACCTCATCATCCTTCCCTCCTCTTTTCTACTCTGATGGTTCTGTAGCTATTTCTTCTACTGATAAAGCAGATCTCTTCGCTCAGACTTTCTCCTCCAATTCCACCTTAAACGATTCCGGTGCTGTTCCTCCATCACTTCCCCCCTCAGACTTCCTCATGGCTAACATTAAAATTTCTTCAGCTGAAGTATTTTCTGCCACTGCTGGCCTCAGTACTAATAAGGCATATGGGCCTGATGGAATCCCTCCTGTTGTTCTCAAGAACTGTGCTTCTGTGCTTACACCCTGCCTAGGCAAATTCTTTCGCCTTTGTGTGTCAACTTGTACCTTTCCTTCTTGCTGGAAGTTTGCTCTCATTCAGCCAGTCCCAAAAAAGGGTGACCATTCCCAGCCCTCTAACTATCATCCAATTGCTTTAACATCCTGTATCTCAAAAGTTTTTGAGTCTATTCTTAATAGAAAAATTTTAAAGCATCTTTCCTATCACAACCTTCTTTCTGATTGTCAGTATGGGTTCCGTCAGGGATGCTCCACAGGCGACCTTCTCACCTACCTTTCAGACTCCTGGTCATCCTCCTTTCGAGACTTTGGCGAAAGCTTTGCCATTACACTTGACATCTCAAAGGCTTTCGATCGAGTCTGGCATAAATCTTTAATTTCCAAACTGCCCTCTTATGGTTTCTATCCATCTTTCTGTGCCTTCATCTCTAGCTTCCTTTCTGGTCGTTCTATAGCCGCTGTTGTAGATGGCTATCGTTCATCTCCTAGATCTATTAACAGTGGTGTTCCTCAGGGCTCTGTCCTATCACCAACTCTCTTCCTTTTATTCATCAATGACCTTCTAAGCTGTACATCTAACCCTATCCACTCAAACGCTGATGACTCCACCTTTCACCTTTCCATTCGATTCCCACAACGTCCATCTCAGCAGTTACTTCAACAGGCAAGGGATGAGGCTATGGCACACCTAATGTCTGACTTGGCTCGTATCTCTGACTGGGGTAAAAATAATCTGGTTGTTTTTAATGCATCAAAGACTCAGTTTTTGCACCTATCAACCCAACAAAATCTTCCACAGGTATACCCATTAATGTTTAATAATACTCAAATTAATCCTGCATCATCCTTGAACATGCTTGGGGTTTCATTTGCTCGGGACTTGTCTTGGAAAGATCATATTACATCTCTTGTAAAATCTGCTTCCAAGCAATTGGGTGTGCTAAGCCGACTCCGTTCCTTCTTTGCCCCTGCACAATTGTTGACTCTATACAGGGGTTTTATCCGCCCCTGTGTGGAGTACAACTCTCATGTGTGGGGAGGCTCCCCACATACAGCTCTTCTCAATAGGGTGGAGTCAAAGGCTTTTCGTCTCATTAACTCTCCCCCTCTTACTGACTCCCTTCAACCTCTGTCTCTTCGCCGCAATGTTGCATCTTTATCTCTTTTCTTTCGCTACTTCAATGGTCACTGTTCCTCTGAACTGTCTGCATGCATTCCTCCACTTCTACGACAGGCGCGCAGCACCCGTCTAGCAGCAAACTCTCACCCTTTTTCTGTCCAACTCTCCAATGCAAGAGTTAAGCGGTACTCCCAGTCCTTAATTTATGCAACAGGTCAACTCTGGAACTGTCTCCCTCTGTCTGTATTTCCTGCTTCCTATGATCTCCAGTCTTTCAAACACAGTGTGTCCAGGCATCTCGAAATGAATGGATCTTGAATTTGGCTCTCTCTTGTATTTTGTTTTTCTCTTGGAAGGAACAGTTTTGCGGGCTCATGGCCTTTGGTTCCTTCTTCTTAAAAAAAAAAAAAAAAAACTCAATGTGTTTCTCCTAACGCTTAGTATCATATCCACATCCACACCACAACGCTCCTTCACATTCTCATTTGTTAGAGTCTCTCCATGTGACTCCACAGGCTCCCCTCAAATAACTCATTTCCACTGCTCTCACTCTTGACTTGTGTCCCTCCAACAACGTCCAAGCTTCACTTCCATACATTAGAGTTGGTATCACAATACTGTCATATAATAACTTTTTCACTTCCATGTTCACTTCCCTGTTTCTTATCACTGCCTTCAAGGAACCAGCAACCTTTCTTCCCTGCTGTACCCTTTCAAGCACTTCACTCTCCAAACTTCCATCCTTACTCATCACACTACCCAAATACTTAATGGTACTCATACTTCCCATTTCCTCATCATCCAACCTCGCTGTACATTCGCTGACTTCACCTCTCTCAAAGACCATAACTTTACTCTTCCCTACATTTACCTTTAGATTCCGTTTCTTACACACTCTCCCAAACTCATCCACCAAGCATTGCAGCTCCACTTCATCTTCACCTAACAATGCTGTATCATCTGCAAACACTGCCCTCTCTCATTAGGGCCACTCCAACATCCACTGCCCTACCTTGTATCTCTTTTATAACCCCATCCATATACAGATTGAACAACCATGGAGACATGACACATCCCTGTTTCAACCCAACCTTCAAATAGAAAAACTCACTCAGTTCACCATCCACACGCACTGCAGCCTTAGCACCCTCATACATACTCTTCACAGCACTCAACAACTTCCCATCTACTCCACATATTCTTAATACTTTCCACAATCCTTGTCTATCCACCCTGTCATATGCTTTCTTCAAATCCATGAAGGCTGCATACAACTTCTTTCTATTTTTGTTCTTGTTATTTCTTCTCCATCCTCAGTTTCCATACTTCACTTCCTGATACATTCATACCATATAAAACCATATTCTTTGTGACCTGCCATGCTTCACCATCATTCATATACAGGTAACCCACATCATATAATCAAGTTATAATGCTGGAAAAATACTCAAATAATGACTGAGTGTACAAAAAACATAACACAGAGCATGGGTTCAGTGGAGATACATTTCAAGACTCTGCCAATCACAGGATCTAAGTGTAGCAGTCACTTTCCCACATCTATACGGATATTTTCATGATGGGGAAAAGAAAAATCACATATTTAAAAATGCATTTTAAAAATTATGATAAAATAATGAATGCTAGCAAATAAGTTAAAAAAGTCAGAGTCCACAGGCAGGGGTGGCACAGTGAGTGTTATCGGGCAACATATGAGCTAGACAAAGTAGGGCTGCAGGGGCATCAGCAGTCATTTTAAGAGACAAATGGCTGTAGCTTTATACTGTACACAGATTCTTACAGAATGATGAAGAGTGTTGTGTGGAACTGAGGCATCATATGGTAACTGGGAAGTAAAAACAGCGTGTCAAAAACTTTATATCATAAAGAAGAACAAATGAACTGGTACAGTCAACTCCCAGTATGCATATGTCAGATAATCAAACCTTCACTTTTACGAATTGTAATTTTTTGCATCCAAACCCCTCTATCTGAATCCAGTCCCATTAAGCCAAATTCCGTTTTTAAAAAAATGCCCCTACAAATTGTTTTTTAACAACACAAGCCACTAAACACATAGAAATGACCAACCAATCCCTAGAAAGTGTGCCTGTACTATATTTTTTTGCATTAAACCCTTCAACCAAATCAAGATTCCTCTGTACAGTAAAGCCCCAAGTTTCACCTAATTGGTTCCATGGAAAGTACCACAAACCATGAAACCGTTAACCCCTTAACCACGGGGATGTCGGAAGCGGTCCCTGCACGTCCTGCGGGGATAATCGCGCTCCGACTGACTTTTTAAAATATTTGCTAAAAATCAGTTATTAGTCCTAGAATATTATAATTATATACGCATATGGCACATACCTTCAGCTTTCTCCTGGGTTGTTTGCTGAGCCTTCGTCGACTACCATAGGACTTGTGGAGACTTCTGAAGTTGGTAACGAAGTCTCCACTTTACACTTCTTAACACCCCATAATATGATTACCACAGCCTGATATTATCACTAGAAACACTATGCTATGACTTTTAAAGTAGTTTGGAATCCATACTCCAAAAAAAAAACACTGTGATAGCAATGTAAATTACAAGCATGTACCAGCATCCCACCCGTGCTCGTTCCCCTCTGGTATTCTGTCATTTATTATTCATAAACACACTCACACTTTATACTCCTAGTACTTTATTACATTTATATACATCTACAGTATTTATCCATAAGTTTCCTTCAGTAATAGTAGTTTATTTTCACTCCAGGCATTCACTTTCTCGTTCAGTAAACTAAATAGAGAGCAAAGCTATCACTGTCATTACTCCAAGTATTTGTACTCATATTCTTATATTACTAATTATTTACATTTCTGTTTACATTTTCTATTGTATCTACATCATTTACACTTCTATTTTATTTACACTATGTTATGCACTGTCACTTGCAGTAACTTATAAAACTATATTCCACTGTTCAATCATATTTACATCCATTGCTTTCAATTGCTATTTACACATTATTTTCATTTCCACTTGCACTGTTTTAGAACTGCTTCAGGCTGTGGTAATCAAAGAAGCAGGTTACGCAGAGGGGAACCTAGCACGCAGCGCACTGCCAAGAGATGCGTTTGTGCTCAGGTGTGCGTCTGGTGGTATGTGCACACACCTGGCACCTGCGGATCGCAGCCTTCCTTTTCGTTGTGGCAGGCATTTGCACTAGTCTGTGCCGATTCATGTACGGCCTCTGCTCAAGTCTGTCAGGAAGTGTAAGTGGCACCTTAGAGCTGTTGCTGTCACCCTACCATACCTCCAAAGCAGCTGCTGAACACAAGTCCTGGTGAACAACCTCAGGGAGAAGGACTTGGGTGGCTTTACCTTCATCTTGTACAGCATGAAGGCGTTCAGCAGCATCATGTCAATGACATGCAGAAACACTTTCCTGTACCACCTAGTATTCTTCTTGAGGCAGTCGATCTCTCCAATCATCATGTCGGACTTGTCCACCAGCCGCATGTCAATATTGTAGTCGATGACCGCATCAGGTTTCATCACAGGTTCGACTGTCCAACGGCTGACCTTCCCACTGTCTTTCAGTTCCCCCTTGTGTACAGTGGTGAGCATGTGCATGACCCTGTCATGCCACCGTATTGCCAGCATCTTCTCAGACTTCCATAGGTGCACGTCTCCTAGCTGTGAATTTCCTGCCTTGGGGAATTTTGGGAAGTTGGAACGATTACTCTTGACAGCGCCACAGGAGCCAATGCCATGCTCTGAAAGGTATTTAGCAAGTTTTGGTGCTGTATAGTAGTTGTCAGTATACAGCAAATGATTCCCACCAAAATACCTTTCAAGCAGCACTTTCACTACACAGCCTGAGAAACCAAGGGGGTGTGTTTTGTCCAGATCGACAGTGCTGGCTGAATAGATGACGAAGTCAAGGATGTACCCCGTCTTACAGTAGCACAGTGCAAAAAACTTGATTCCAAACTGATGACGTTTGCTTGGAATGTACTATACGAACCTCCGACATCCTCTCAACAGAACCAAGGATTCGTCCATAACAACCTTCTGAAATGGGTGGAAGAATGACATAAATTTTTCTTTCATTCTGTTCAGAATCTCCTGGATCTTCCAGAGTGGGTCAGTTTGCGAAGGTACATTGTTGTTGGTGAACTACAGGTTTCCCATGATGTTACAGAAGTGATCTCTGGTACTTATTGAAGGTGGGTGAGGGGAGTAAGGGGTCCACGGACCAGTAATCTTCCAACTCATGCTTCCTTGAATGGGGCATGAGAAGCATGAGGGCAAAGAACACACACAGTTCCTGCACTCCAAGCACGGTCAACTGTTGCATTTTCGCTGCACCTGCAGCACATTGTGACTCGTACCTGTTGGTCTCATCACATGTGCTGCATGACTTCGTCATCAAGGAAGGCCAAAACGTAGTCCACACACTCAGCATCCTCGTCAAAAGTGAAGGCAGGCTGTATCCCAGAGGAACTCTCGTCGAAGTGCAGTTGTTCCAGGACGAAATTGGAACCTTCCGTCCACATGAAGGCGTCCAGGGTTCCCTCTCGTGGCGGTGTAGGCTGGGTGAGGGTGGATGAGGGTGGCTGTGAAGCAGACCGGGTCATTTCAAGGTCACTCCGACTGACCCTAGGTTGCTATGTACCACTAGCAGCCCTTAATCTAGAAGCTACTCTACTTTTACGACGAGTAAGAGATTTACCTCGTCCCCTACGGCCTGCCTTCACTGTAGGTGCTGGTTGAGACTCCGACGATGAAGACTCAGGAGAAATTTCCGCTGAAGAGGTGGAAGATATTAATGAAGTGGGGCTGGGAGACCGGGGAGGTGATTCACCTCGGGACTCATGGTGGGCTGGGTCAGGTAGGCCATTATTCCAGGGCTAACCCATCTCCTCTTCATTCCCTTCCCAAATTCCTTCCCTTGCTGCACAAGGGCTCCTTTCCCTAGGAGCTAGGACAAATTTGGGACACTGAAGCACTTGTACTGAGAGTTTCTGTCACAATTTCCTCCCCAGGCTCATCACACGATTCACCCGAAAGATCAAAGTCACTATCCATCATTATCATCGATAAATCAGCCAGTTCACGTTCCACAGCAGAGTCACTTAGTCCTTTACCCCTTCCCACACAAGGTTTAGCAGGGGTAGAGGTCACAGGGCCCTTTGTAACGGATGCAGAAGTGACAGAAATGGAGGGGCGAAAGTGAGACATGGTTTCACCTCAAAAGCCAACAATAAACCGAATGACGTGACGTATATGGGCAGGCAAGGGTTGACAATGTCAGTGTGGTGACAGCTGCTAATTTATATGCTATGAAATGACTGGCAGGAAATCTAGACAATACATAATAAATTAGGTGGTTCCAGGTGAATGTAAATATCACTTAGGCTTCTCCCTTCCTTTCTTATATATATATTTTTATTACGAGAATAGGTCATACGGCATATTTCAAGGGGAAATAAGCAGGGAAAATTAGTGAACAAGTGCACGTGGGGTGTTGCCAGGTGATAATTAGCCAATTCCAGGTGTATGGCACTATCAATTACCTTTTTTCTTTTTCATATATATTATTTTGTATAAGAATAGGGCATAGGGCTCAATTCAATGGATGAAATCAGTGGAAAAATCCGGGGAAGATTTGTGTAGCACGGTGCGGCCGGGCAGGCGAGAGGAGAGGGTAATGGAGGCGAGGTAGGGAGGGGAGTCAAGAACGGGGAAAAATGGCTAAATTGTTAACAATGGATGGGAGTACAGATGACATTAGCAGCGCTGACTATTGTTGGACACTGGCAGTACTGACATAAGATACAAGTCACCACGTCGCTGGGACGTGGTGATGGAGTACCCACTGCAGACGACTCTGAAGAGAGGCGCAAACTCACGTCAAGTGGTGACTCCACCGTGCCGGTTGTGCTGGGCTGTGGCTCGGAGCATGAGGGCCTGTCTTGGTGTGAGGCAATGGTGTGGAGCCAGGACTGGGCACAGCGGGGGTCACGGGTTGAAAAAGCCGTCAATGGTTGATTGATGCAAGGAATGACGATTTTGGCGATTAATGATGCGCTGCCTGAAAGCGCGCACTTCCTTCACAAGTCCCAAGGGCCCCATCTCCCTGTTGCAGTCCGGGTGTTCCAGGTAGTCGAGAACGACCTCTATGTGTTCCCGGAGTGCGCTCAGCTTGGGGATGGCTGGAGTAGTGTCACGCTGAGAGAAGTCCACATCATCATCGCTGTCCTTGTTGGAATTGTCAAGCTGGGTACTGACACCTGCAACTGAAGATGCGATCTCGATATCAGACATGGTCTGATATCCAGGATCGCCCTCGTCATCATCCAACCACTCACGCACTTCGTCCACATCAACATCATCGCTGTGCGCACACAGACGTGCATAGAAGTCATCCACGTAGAAACCTAGAAAATCGTGCTCCACATCCATTCCGAGAACCAGAGGAGATCAACCATTTTCTAGAGTCTTGACAGGGATTTCCTTCCATGCACCGGCCCAGTTGTAGACTGCAGACTTGATGTTGTAGCAGTGAAGGTTTTCCAAAGTCTGCTGGCCTCGCGTGTCCCGTCCCTCCCTGCGCTCGTCCTCGTCCTCGAGAACAACCATCACCTCGTCCAGGAACTTCCGACGGTATAGGCGCTTTGTTGCCACGATCACTCCTTGGTCCATTGGCTGGATGAGAGCAGTCGTATTAGGTGGCAGAAACATGAACCTAACGCGGCCATTCTCAGCCACCAACTCCTTGTCACACGGGTGGGCAGGCGCATTGTCCAACAGAAGGAGGGCCTTTACCTAGATGCGCAGGATTCCCAGTTTCTCCATCTGGTAATGGATGACCTCCTTGACGAAATGGCAGTGGAACCAGTCTTTGAAGATCTTGGCTGTGAACCATGCCTTCATGGAATGGTACCAAACGACAGGAAGGACATCCATCAGCCCACGAAGACACCGAGGCTGCTTTGGATGGCCAACAAAAACCGGCTTTAGCCAGTGCATGCCGTTAGCATTGGCACAACACAAAGCAGATATCGGTTGCTTGGATGTGGCAAAAATTGAATGCAAAGTTTTCTCCACGTAAAACTAAATACTGTGTAAGCATATGCTACTCTCCCATACTGAACCTGATGGTTCACACATGCATAAGTAAAATACAAGAAGAACTACCAGCATAACAAGGAAGTAACTCAGAAAACTAAATTTGCTACATTACAACTAAAGGAGACAGTTAAAAGTACAGGTACCAGTACTGGATATGACACTTTACTGTACTTCCACTCACCTGTGCCAACCATTTTACACCACCAACAATGGAAGTAGCTAGCATCAGACAATCCTCAGGTTTTCCTCTGCATGACACGCTTTTCTGAAACCATTACATTACTTTACTAATTTTTTGTAAGTGCTGTAACAATAATGACTAAAAATCATCGCTATCATCATCGAATCTAATAATAATAATAAGTGGTAGGTGGGGGCCCTCACCATCCACTCACTCAATGTAGTGCTGCTCTCAGGTGACTGCCCTTTCCTCTCTTCCCTCCTTTTTTTCCTTCCTTCCTCTTCTGTCTTTCTTTCCTTCATTCTATCTTCTTCCTTCCTTCTACAGGTGACTCTGCACTGAGTGACAATTCCAACGGGTTCCTGTACACCAAGAAACCATTTACTATGCTGGGTGATAACCATACAACCCAATTACAGCACCTGGTGGTTTAGTGGGTAATTAAGGTGCTCCAATCGGATTGAGCCTGTGCAGGTTTATATCCAAGAGGTAACTGGGGTTTACTGCTCACGTAATGCCACTTAGGGATGAGTGAGGCTGGGCACTCTCATTTTAAATGTCAAGACCAACTTGCCTAGCCCTGGGCTCCTACACTCCTCATGGGGCAGCATAGGACTGGATGATGGATGGATGGATAAGAATAATGACTAATAATAATCGTGTGACATGATCAGAAAAAATGCCGCAAGGGCAGCCTGGACTTAAGCAAAAAAAAAACATTCCCAAGGATTTTATTTGCCCCCCAAATTGGTTATATTGGTATAAACTGTATACTATCATTTTCAATGATGTTTATATTATACGACACACTACTAAAAACAGACAAAGTTGATGAGTAAAAAACCACCAGGCACCATAGTCTGATTATATGGTTACCACCCAGCATAATAAATGGTTTCCTGGTGTTCAGGAAACCATTTGCCTTGTCACTCAGTGTAAAGTCACCCACAGACAGAAGGAAGAGGAAAGAATGGACAAAAGTAGGACAGAACAGGAAATGTAAAGTCACCAGCAGGCAGGAGGAGGAGGAAAGAATAAAGGAAAGAAAGACAGAAGATGAAGGAGGGAAGAGAGGAAAAGGCAGACACCCAAAGCAGCACTACACTGAGTGAATGGATGGTAAGCACCCCTACCTTCCACAATAATAATAATAATAATAATCTATCTATCTATCTATTGCCAGATGCCTCAATCCTGTTCAGGGTGGCCACAAACAAACTGCCTCCACGTCGCCCTGTCCCACGCCATTTCACTGCCCTGCTCCCAACTCACACACCCCTCTCTCATATACCTCTCCACCCCATCCTTCCATCTCATCCTCAGCCTCCCTCTCCCCCCTCCCCCCCTCCACCTCACTCACATACACTCTCTTCGTCAGGACCAACTTGCCTAGCCCTGGGCTCCTATGCTTCCAATGGGGCAACAAAAGATCGATGATGAAGATAATAATAATAACAGCAAACAACAACAATAATAATAAAAATAATAATAATTCAAACTGTATTAACAAATACAAATTTCAAATGAAATGAATGTCTGAAAGCTACATATTCCATTATGGTTATACACAATGGCTTACAGTACTGTATCCATCCATCCATCATCTAATCCTACAGTGCCCCATGAGGAGCGTAGGAGCTCGGGGCTAGGCAGTTGGTCCCGACATTTAAGATGAGAGTGACCAGCCTCACTCATCCCTGAGTGGCATTACATGAGCAATCAACCCCAACCATCCCTTGGATATAAACCTTCACCGCCTCAATCCGATTGGAGTGCAATAATTACCCACTAAACCACCAGGCGCCAAAATTTGGTTATATGGTTACCACCCAGCATAGAAAATGGTTTCCTGGTGTACAGGAAACCATTTGGTTTGTCACTCAGTGTAGAGTCACCCACAGGCTGATGGAAGTGGAAAGAATGAAGGAAAGAAAGACAGATGAGGGAGTGTAAAGTTACCCGTAGGCAGAAGGATAATGAAAGAATGAAGGAAAGAAAGACAGAAGAGAATGGAAGGAAAGAAGGATGGAGAGGAAAGGGCAGACACCTGAGAGCAGCACTACATCGAGTGAGTACTGTATATCATTAAAATTCATCATTCTTCTATCAAAACATTTAGCAATAACTCAAGTACTGAGTAATTGTACAGTTCTATGCAAAACACATGAGATACACAAACACTAATGGAGTACCATCATTGACTGCAGAAGGGTGAGTAAAGCATGAATACAGTGTGGTTTGTGTAGCCCATCATACCTGCTGATGCTCTCAATCACACCACCATACGAAACAATCGGAGAAAAAAAATATAAACTACAGTATACTATTGCAATTACAGCAATTCAATACTTTGCTAATGTGTGAATTAGATAAGAAATAATTTCACATAACCAGTAAGAAATTCAAAAGAATAATATCCAGCATTTCAGAAAGAGCTTCCCATGAAATCCATAAACACTCAGTCTTGCCATTATTCTCCCACAGAGTTAGTTAAACCCAAAAACCAAAAGAAAAATACAGTATTGCAAGTTAAAAACTTACCATACTGGTGAAATTTCATACACATGAACAAACATAAACATGACCATAAGCAATAATCATAGCATATTTCATTCAATTATAAACTGTGATATCCCAAAACTTTTTAGGTTCAAAATTCAATCATATTACTGTACAATGAAATCTAACATAATATAGTACTGGATGGAAATGTTCATACTTTCATACAAACCATAATTGTACAAAAACCTCTCAGTTTTATGACAGCATCATAAAATTTTCATTATGACACCACATCACTCAACCTACCGGAGGAACGTCACTCAACCTACCTGAGAACTAAGAGAGTGTCTGAGGTAGGACAGGATAAGGGTATTTGGCAGGGGTCCCATTAGAGCCTGCTGCAGAATGTAATCAGCTAAGTGGTAGATGTCTCCACTCACACCCCAAGGCAACACCTGAAAAAACAAAACTTCTTGGAAACTATCATAAGTGTCCATTAGTTGTATCATTCATACAAGAAGGGTGTTTGGCGGCATTTCTAAAGTTCTCACAGCGCTGACACATAAGCCACACTTTTCTTCTCAATCAATAACATTTTTCATCCTGAATTACTATAATCATGGTACCGTACTCACAGCAAGGTTTTAGTTTGCTATATAAAACTCCTGAACATAAAATAGTGACTGTTTTCTTCTCACCGTCTTTATATGTATTCCCCACTGCAGGTCTGACCATCGTTCCTGCCAAGCTCTGATAAGCAGGGAGCGAATAGTGCCCGCCTTACTGCTGGTGACTGGTTCTAGGACCATGGTGATCAATGTTCACCTCAACCCTCTACACAGCCAACAGGCTATGCACTCAGGATTAAAATCAGGCCTTCATCTCCTCTTCTGGAAAAAAAATATATATATATGTATATATACAGTAATCCCTCCACTATCCGATGTAACAGAGCCAAAGGCAAGTCCCAAAAGTGGTCCTGTCCGGATATTGGGCCTCAGCCTCGTGGACTTGTACTTATGGACCCTAACTCAGACAAACACCTATACAACTCCCTCTGGACATGCATAGCATCTATTTAAGACCCAAATCACACCAATAAGGGACATAAAAGACTGAAATAAATGCCAAAGAACCAGAGAATGAGGTTTTAGAGGTGAGTTTATACAATATTTAACATTCTGGGTACTTACAACAAGCCTCTGGCTCCTGGACTGGTAGTTATGGACCCTAACCTAGCCTAACTCAGAAAAACACCTCCCTACTGCACATGTATAGCACCCCAAGACCCTATTCACACCAATAAGGGACATAAAAGAGTGAAATGAGGTTTTAGAGGTAAGTATGGAAAATACAGTACAACATGAAACATTCTGGGTACTTACAACAAGTCCCTGGCTCCTGGACTGGTATTTATGGACCCTAACCCAGCCTAATTTTGAAAGTCACCTAAATAACTCCCTACCAGACATGCACAGCACATATTTAAACCTATTTAAGACCCTATTCACGCCAATAATGGACATAAACCTTGAAATAAATGAAAAGGAACCAAAGAATGAGGAATTAGAAGTGTCTGTACCTCAGCCAGGGTACTTACAGCACGTCTGTCCTTCTCTAAGGCTTTGGCAGTGGTGAAAATGCTCATGAAGCACACACAGTAATCCAGTGTTGTGCTGCACTTACAGTAATTTCTTGCACTGTGAGTTATAATTGTTTAACACTGCACATTGTTAATTGCACCATGCCAGTTTCAACCACCAGTTTCAATCGCCAGTTTGCACTCCACTGTTAATCCTTTGCACTCCAATTCTAATTTCTTAACATTGCACAACACTGTAAATTCTCATGTGGTCTACTGGCAAGGTATTGTAGTTTATTCACTGTTTATTCACAAAAAACGAGCACGTGTGGCATCCACTGTAATAAACACCCACTCGCGATCGAAGTAAAGCAGTAACTGTTGGAGTGTTGGTGACGGGGAAACAGAGTTGCCAGATCGCAACGGCCACATTACCAAACTCCTCAATTTTCATTACCGGTACCAAATCTAACTTTTCATTACCAAATTCATATTTATTCCTCACTAATTATATATACAAGTGGAAATACAGTACATGCAATCACTCTTCTTATAATTAACAGCATGTTGATTATTTTCATGTTATGTAGGCTGGTAGATTAATCAGAAAGAGCAGACAATCCACCATCTCCATCCTGTGTATCCTCATACATGTGAAAAATCCATATGGTAATGCATTATTCTAATTCATTACCAAATGAATTTTTCATTACCAAATTGGCCAACATTTGGTAATGAAAAATATCAAATGGCAATACTGGCAGGAGAGGGGGGAGGGGGAGGAAGGAAGGGGGGAAGAGGCCATTGTGTAAACAGCTGTTCGGTGCCGCGCGGCAATTTCAAATTACAGGAGGGAAAAAAAATTGGATTGGGGGGGGACTTTTTTCGTTTTTTGGCCATTTTTGGGTTCTGAAGGTCCAGGCCCACAATGTCCGGCAAATGGGGTGTCCGGAAAGTGGGCGTCCAGATAGTATAGGGATTACTGTATATCACACTACAGTATGATCAAGGTGAAACCATAGACCTCATTCTGTTTAACTTCCAAGAGACTTTCTACGAGGTTTATCATCAGATACTGTTGGACAACCAGCAAACCATAGGAATATCTGGAAATCTTTTTGCATGGATTAAGAGCTAGTGGGAAATGGGAAACAAAATCCACCTTTATGTGGTTTCTTCCATTATGCTGGAAACAAACAACCTCAGGTACTGCTTAAGGAATGTGATAATAACAGGAAAAAATTTTCATCAGGAAAAGGTCATTTAACACCCTGAAAGCAGCCAGGAAAAAACTGAAACCAAGCTTGAGGAATGTGAATGTTAATTGGTAATGTCTTTCTGCTGCTTAAAGCGTACATTCACCAAAAATCCTTCATATAGAAAGGAAATCAAAATGAACATACATGAATTACCGGTAGGTATGTAACAAACATGCCACGCTCTCCTACGATTCTATTTTGACCAGTTTTTCCTATAAGCCCTCAGTTCTGAAATTTAACATTAGGCTTACCAACAGAGTAACACGTCTGTACGTCCCACAAAATGTATCTTGATTCTGATGCCACAACCAGATAAATGAGCCGGTCTTAATAAAGTAAAAATGGTCAAAGTTTCTATAATTTCCCACTCACAACAAGTCTAACTCACTAGATGTTTACAGTGATGTTGTTGAGGTATTGCCTTTACAACGGCACCTCTAAACGATTTCCTTCTTTCTCTTTCTTATATGTCTTTCTGTGGTCACATCTCCTCTTCTCTTACTACGTGTACGCTATAATCAGTCGCCTGAATTTCTGAGCCCCTTCACTTTCCTTTCTCTTTTTTTCCAGCATTTAAATATTATTAATTTCTTTTTTCCAATACCACTTGTTTTAAATAGGAGATTCCCAAGGATATTATTTCTTTCCTCTATATATGGCTGTTGTAATTCTACCAGTTGTGTTCTTTCTTCCATATATCCTGTGCAGTCTAATAAAAAATGTATCAAGTCTTCTGTCTCTACATTACACATTGGACAATTTGTCTCAGTTCCCTTGAATCTATTTCTATTTGCTAAATTTAGTGTATTAGATCTGCATTTAAACAGGATTATGGAGGCTGGTGAATTATCATATATTTCATCTACTCCACCTATTTCTTTCTTCCATTTTTTATATACTTCTAAGCTTGATTTATTTTCCATGTCTTTTCTCCACCTTTTTGTGTCCTCATCATATATTTTCCTGGTTAGTTCATCTTTTGTTATATTTTTTAACCCTTCTGTATTTAGGTCAAGATCTTTTAGTGCCTTCTCACATTCCCTCATCCACTTACTCTTGCTCTTCTACACTTTCCATTAATAGTGCATTATTTCTTCTCTTTAAAATGCCTTGGAGATATTGCAGCTTTGCCCTCTTTATTTTCGTTTCCATTAGACATGCATGGAGTCTGTTTTGGAGCTATCTGTTTCGCAGGATGGACCCCTGGGAGACCCCGACCCACCCCCCGTCACCCCACCACGTCACCGACACCTCAAATAACCCGCCACCACCCCTACACCCACCAAATTTTCCCCTAAGCACACCCACTCCCCATCCACCTCCGATGCCAAACCACACACCAGCCCCTTGCTCATCGCTGCCACCACAACTTCACACTCCACCACCTAGACAATCAACCCACCGCCCACACCTGCCGGAACACCACGTGGACCCACCACATCACCACCTGTCACCACCCCCATGCCCACACAATCTCCCCACATGCACACTACACGCACCAACCCCGCACCCACCACCACCCCACATACTCCAACACCAGGATGTTCAACCATCCACCCATGACAAGCCACTGCACCACGTGGCCGCACCACCTCACCACCCACGCCCGTCCTCACCACCCACACAACCAGATCCGGCCGCCTCTCCCGCCCACCAGCCAGGTATGCAGCCACACCCTCACCCACATCCCCAGCATCACCACAACCACCCCCAACAAACCCCACCACACCCGACACAGCCCCCATCACACTGAGAATACACCAGGCACAAAGGAAATTTCCACCAATCCAATCCTCCAGGGAGAGAATTTGCACCTGCCCTAGGAACTCAAAAAAAAAAAAAAAAAAAAAAAAAAAAAAACAGTCACCTCACCTGTCACCAACATTCAGCCAGAAACTCATCCACTCATCGCCACCGGAGACGAAAATACGATGCGTCACCTGGTCCTCTGTGTTGTTGAGTGAAGACGAAGGGGAGCTGCAAGGCTTGGTGGATGAGTTTGGGAGAGTTTGTAAGAAACGGAATCTAAAGGTGAATGTAGGGAAGAGTAAAGGGATGGTCTTTGAGAGAGGTGAAGTTAGTGAATGTACAGCGAGGTTGGATGGTGAGGAATTGGAAAATGTGAGTACGTTTAAGTACTTGGGTAGTGTGATGAGTGAGGATGGAGGTTTGGAGGGTGAAGTGCTTGAAAGGGTACAGCAGGGAAGAAAGGTTGCTGGTTCTTTGAAAGCAGTGATAAGAAACAGGGAAGTAAGCATGGAAGTGAAAAAGTTACTACATGACAGTATTGTGATACCAACTCTAACGTACGGAAGTGAAGCTTGGACGTTGTTGGAAGGACACAAGTCAAGAGTGAGAGCAGTGGAAATTAGTTATTTAAGAGGAGCCTGTGGAGTCACATGGAGAGACAGGCTGACGAATGAGGATATAAAGGAGCGTTGTGGTGTGGATGTGGATGTGATAGGAAGCGTTATGAGGAACACACTAAGGTGGTTTGGCCATGTGGAGAGGATGGAGGGTGAAAGACTGACGAAGAGAGTGTATGTGAGTGGGATGGATGGGGGAAGAGGGAGGGGGAGGCCGAGGATGAGATGGAGGGATGGGGTGGAGAGGTATATGAGAGAGGGGGGTGTGAGTTGGGAGCAGGGCAGTGAAATGGCGGGGGACAGGGCTACTTGGAAGCGATTTGTTTGTGGCCACCCCAAACGGGATTGAGGCGTCTGGCAATAGATAGATAGATAGATTCTTTGTGTTGGTAACACTTCATGGTAGGAGCGAAATTACTACTACGAGTCCTTCTAGGAGGAACTTTCAGAAGCAACTCTCATCTACAACCACATTTAGTAATAATTTTAGGAGTACTCCTAGAAGTTTTTATTAATACCGGCCCTGATCTACAACTCCCTTCCTAAAGCCTCCCTGTTCTTCTCCAACTAATTCCTCTGTTCTTTCTCTAACTCACACATCTTATATCTGCATACACATGCAGTAATACACGCATGGGCACACATGTTGTAGTCATATGATGGGTAATCTAATAATAACGGTGATAAGATGATGATTATGATGATGATGATGAGCCAAGATGATGTGTGGATACTGAGAGGATCTTATGGGTAGTGTAAACGCACCTAAATACTAAAATTATTTCATTCAGCTGAGATATATTCTGGCAGTCAGATGTTAATATGCATGTCATAATAAAAAAAATATATATATATTAATATCTTGAGACTCGATGGCAGATATAATTAAAAAGGCGCATCTTACGTAGAGGTTAATGGATGATGATGCTATAAGCGATCATATTCGACAGGTTTTACTCTAGATAATTAAAATCGTCTGACAGTAATATGAACAGAGGCAAAGAGACGTTCTCAAAGTGAAGTGGTTAATGTAAAGATAATGATAATGTTTAAGTATATAACACATAAGTGAAAAGAGTATAGTTAAAATGAAATATACAGTAAAGCAAATGTTACCGAGCATGATTGAAATGAGTCTTCTGTCTCGAACTGGAACTCTGTGAACCCTTGAAGTTCCGAATCCCATCAGTCACCCTCTAACCGAGAAAGGCGTAGTACGCAGGTGCTGTGTGTATATTAACTCAGTGATAGGATTATAGTGTGTAAACAGCTTCCCCGTCTTCTTGAGGTACAGAAGGGTAAGCGAGGATACTGTTCATTCGTTCTTTGATAGCTGCGAGTTCTCGCCGCTGCGCCAAATCGTCTGTATTAATCTGAAAAAGTAAAGATCCGCTGTGGTGTTGATGTGGATGCGCTGGAGGGTGTTGGGAGAGGGACCTTGAGATGGTTTGCCATGTGGAATGAAGACTGAGAGATTACCTATAGCTCTTCCACCTTAACTTGGCCCAGGTTTTCGTCCCTTTGTAGCTTATTTCATGTAGCTCAGTGGCAGGAAAATATAATACAGTACTACGGTTCTACGTACGTTCCTACCATGATCTAGCTATCTATCTATTGCCAGACGTCATAATCCCGTAAGGGGTGGCCATTTGACTTTGAGTTATTTGTTTTACGGGGAGGGGCACTAACCCTCCACCAACCCATTTGTTCACACGTAGGGAGCACGTATGGTTTGGTTACATGGTTACCACCCAGCGTTGTAAATGGTTTCTTGGCTTACAGGAAACCATTTGGCTTGTCACTCAATGTAAAGCCACCTGTAAATGAAAGAAAAGCAATAAGAAGTGACAGGAAAGATGCGAGAAATAGGAAGAGAGGAGGACAGGCACAGAAAAAGAATGATAAAGGCTAAGGAAGAAGTAGGTAGCATTACATCAAGTGAGTGGATGATGGTCGCCACCACCTACCATGATCCTTGCTATTCATTTGTTTATTTTACGCGTCGTATTCTGGTATTCGTATTGCTACAGCTCAGAACTGAAGACAGAGACAGTAATATTAGGACAAGTTAGAGTGAAAGGAGTATAAGAGAGTGTATGTGAGTTAGGTGGAGAGACGAGTAGTGGGAGACCGAGAATAATGAGGTGGAGGGATGCGGTGGAGAGGTATATGAACGATGCTGGTGTGAGTTGAAGGAGAGGCAGCCTGATGATGCATGACAGGGTAACATGGAGGCGGTTTGTTTGTGGTCACCCCTCCAGAGATTAGTTTTAGATATAAGAAAGAGCACCGAGATATAAATACATCCATAGTGGCGAGTCAATTGATTTTTCTTTTCTGTTGCTCTGTAAGGTCTTCTCTCAGCTTAACATAATCCTGGAGTTTTTCCTTGAATATATATCTTTATTAATCTATGCTACGTTCAGTGTAGGGTCGGACCTTACAGTCGGAGGGAGAGTGATAGCCAGAATTAACTTCCATGCTGACGAGGTGTCAGTGGAAGATGGGTGTCCATAGGAGGGATGATGCATATGAAAGTGGAGAAATATGAGGGAGAGTGAAAGGGAGAATTAACTACCACATGCTGGCAAAGTACGTCTGGGAATGGGATGGGTGTGTAGGGAGTGTGATGTTTGTGAAAGTGGAAATATTGTAAAGTATTGGTTATGTTTATGTGTCAGAGTGTGTGTATGTCATTGGTAGAAGTAATATGGTGTGAATATATGTAAGTATATATTATCTTTATTGATAGACAGTGGGTGATTCTGTACTTAGGAAATAAGAGGCTTTACGAAATGTTGATATACATATTTAGACACCACGTTATGGAGATGGTTTGTGTAATATTATCCTACAGAGACACACAGCCACACCTCCATACACAGGCACACCTTCATACACAGCCACACCTCCACACACACACACACACACACACACACACACACACACACACACACACACACACACACACACACACACCAACCCTGGAATATGCATCAGTAGTCTGGAGTCCTCATCTCAAAAAACACATAGACAAGATTGAAAAAGTTCAAAGGGCCGCTACAAGATGGGTACCAAGCTTAAGGGATCTAAGCTACGAAGAAAGACTAAATAAACTGAATCTACCAACACTACAGGAGAGAAGGAAAAGAGGTGACATGATAATGCTATATAATTGCATATCAGGGAAGAAGAAAATAGACATAAATGATTACTTAACATATGGAGAAGCATCAGCAAGAGGACACTGCAAAAAACTGCATAAGAAGAGAGGTGATAAAGACGTAAGGAAATTCAGTTTCCCAAACAGAGCAATTGATCAATGGAATGCACTACCGAATGAAATAGTGTGTGCCAAAACAATTCACAAATTTAAGGATATGTACGATAAATATGGTTTAAGACACGGGACAGTACGAGCTTGACTCATTCCTGTAAAGATACAATTAGGTAAGAACACACACACACACACACACACACACACACACACACACACACACACACACACACACACACACACACACACACACACACACACAGCTTCTTCCCTTCAGTAGAGCTTCACCCATCTCAGGAGAAATCTCTAGACGCTGGCAGGAGTAGAGGAGACTGTTGACAACCCACACCTGAGCCAATTATAATCATCAGGTTGTACCAGTTAAATAATAATAATAATAATAATAATAATAATAATAATGATAATAAGAAGGTGTCATGATGTTGAATAAGTAAAGAATTTTCACATAAAACCATCACTGATATTATGCACCTGTACTGATGGATGAGTAAATGGGGAGTATGTCGTCCTGTCTCGGCTACCTCCCTTTCCTTGGGGGAAGCAGCCTAGGTATATAGATAGATAGATAGACTGATGTGTTGATTTTACCTGTATGATATCTTAATTAGGAACTCAAAATGTGGCATGCAGGCTAATAAATCTGATCCCTGCTAGTCTTACATTAGTGACCGTGAAAAACTGAGGTCTTTAATTCTCCTTTGGTCTCATAGTTTTAAGATTAAGGACTAAATTAAGACGAAGTATTGAAGGAGTCTGTATTATTTGTGTATTTTTTTTATGCAAGGAAGAATGAACCCAAGGCCATTTTTCCTGGATACCTCTATGACAGGTTTCCCTCATTTATTTATACAGTTTTCTTATCTTTTTTATTTTCATTACCATTTTCCTGATGTTCTCTGCGTGTTCCTCTCCGCCAAATTCCTAACAGTAAGTGCCAGCAATACAATATACTAACACTATTTCATTTTTCAGAGAGAAGGAACCAAAGGCTGAACACCAACGCAAGATAGTCAAACAAGCAAGCCAACGTCAAGACCATGCTGTACCTGGACACACAGCGTTAGAAAAATGGAGGTCGAAGGCAGGGGGAGATGCACACCAGAATTTTGGCAATGCAGGTGAGTGATTACAAGACACGTAGTATTTTTCCACATCATTTCATCAACTCCCCCACCTCTCTCTTTCTCTCTCCCACACACACACACACACACACACACACACACACACACACACACACACACACACACACACACACACACACACACACACACACACACACACACACACACACACACACACACACACACACACACACACACACACACATTACATTAACCCTTCCACTACAGTGAGGAGATGGAAGGAGCACTTTGAGGATTTGTTGAATATAGAGGGTGACAACAGTGCGAGTATAAGTGGTTGGGGAATGGCTGGGAGAAGGAGAGATGAGAGGAGGGAGGAAGAGATCAGTAGGGCGGAAGTAGTGGAAGCAATGAAGAAGATCAAGATAGGAAAGGCCCCAGGGATTGATGAAGTGTGTGGTGAAATGCTGAGGTATGGGGGTGAGATTGTTGTGGAGTGGATATGGAAGTTGTGTAGATTGGCTTGGGAAGAGGGAAGGGTTCCAGAGGACTGGAAATCAGGTATAATTGTTCCTTTATACAAAGGAAAAGGGGAGAGAGAAGTATGTGGTAACCACAGGGGTATTTGCCTTCTTAGTGTGACTGGTAAAATATATGGTAGAATACTCATTGATAGGGTTAGGCATATGACAGAGGAGCTAGTTGGAGAAGAACAAGGGGGATTTAGGAAGGGAAAAGGGTGTGTAGATCAGATATTTGTTCTAAGATGTTTAGTGGAGAAGTATCTAGAGAAGGGAAAGAAAGTGTATGCTGCCTTCATGGACTTGGAGATAGCTTATGACAGAATAGATAGGCAAGGTATGTGGAAGGTATTAAGAATATATGGAGTGGAGAGGAAATTGTTGAATGCTGTGAAGAGTATGTACACACACACACACACACACACACACACACACACACACACACTCTCTCTCTCTCTCTCTCTCACTAGATGAATTAAATCATTGTATATCCTTCCTTACCTTCCCCAGTATGAAGAAAAAATCGTCTGAATATAGTAAGAATAAAAAGACAAGAAGGACTGACGATTTTATTCGGAGCTGAATTTAACCCCCTGTATTAGACGACGCTTAGTTTATTCTTCCTTCAGACGATTTAATGCAGCTGAGGAGAGGCTGTTTTTCGTAACTAGGAAAGGGGTGAATGAAGGGAATATTGAATCCTTTTAGTTTCTGATATAGCCTGAGCTGAATAAAATCGTCTGGAGGTAACTTGAAGGAAACCGTCTTTGTAGTGGAGGGGTTGAGGTATAATGAGGAGAGAGAGAGAGAGAGAGAGAGAGAGAGAGATACTGGAGCTGAATAGAATGGCTATATTTTTGAAGGCTGTTAATGTATTAGGGAGTTCAATCAACTGTAAACTAATTCTCTCTCTCTCTCTCTCTCTCTCTCTCTCTCTCTCTCTCTCTCTCTCCCTCTCTCTCTCATTATGTATACAAACCTTGCTACCTTTGTACTCTTTATCTCAGTAAACATCATGCTCTTTTCCCCTTCTTTCACCCCACATCCCTTTCTTACCATAATCCCTCTTCCTTTTGTTTTTATACTTCCTTCTCCTCTCGTCTCGTCTCCTCTCCTCTCCTCTCCCAGATTTCTTCCTGTCTTCTCAGTCTCTCTTCCTTTTGTTCCTATTCATCTCTCTGCTTTCTTCTCCCACTTTTCTTCTTGTCTTCTCAATCGCTATTCCTTTTGTTCCTGTACTTCCCTCTCCTCTCCTTTCCTCTCGTCTTCTCTCCTCTCGTCACCCACATTTCTTCCTTTCATCTCTGCTTCTCCTCTCCATTTTTCTCTTAATATTTATCTTTATTTTGCTTTTTTTTATCATCATCTTTCTTTAGAAGGGAGAGTCCTTAAGGTTCATTCCTTTTGCCTCTCTTTATTATCTTCATTATAAGAAAAACTGACTTTTTTTTTTCCCTCACTTTGCTCCACACTCTGTCACCTCAGTACATCCTCTCTCTCTCTCTCTCTCTCTCTCTCCACCTCTGCACTCCCCCTCTTCCATTTCTTCCACATTCTCTTGCTCTTCACGCCTTTCTTCTTCTTCTTCTTCTTTATTTTTTAATCATATCCCTTTTAATCATGTCTCTCTTTATCTTGGCATTTCTTTATCCCATTATCTCTCACTTCTTTCACACTTTGCTCTTCCTTCTTCATTTTTCTCCTTCCCTCCCCATCCACGTCTTCTCTTCCTCCCTCTCCCTCCATCCACACTTACTCTCCACACTCCTTGCCCCTCCCCCCTCCAAATTCAAGATGGCGGCCTTGTGTAGACTCATCAAATTACATTACCTTAGGCCCGTGTTAGAGAGAGAGAGAGAGAGAGAGAGAGAGAGAGAGAGAGAGGTGAAAGTGTGTGAAGTCAAAATGTAAGTGTTTGTGAAAGTAGCAGAGTGTGTATTTACGTTTGTGTACGTATGTATGTATGCATAGTGTACGCACTTACATGTTCGTCGTTTTTCATAGAAATGATTTATATCCTGTATATATACGGTATCTATATTTTCGTAGTTTTGTATATTTAGGCTACATACCTGTATATTGGTATATATTTTATGTGTATATATGTGTATGTTTATGTAGTCATGAGGTGTGTGTGTGTGTGTGTGTGTGTGTGTGTGTGTGTGTGGTTTTTGCTGGATGTCTTGGTGTGGGTGAACAGATCACGTTATTGGCCTGATGCTGCTTTACTGCCCCTCATAAACACCACAGGGGCAGGGGCAGGGACGGGGAGGGGAAGGGGTAGGGGGAGAGCAGGGCAGGGGATCGAGGTAGGGAGAAAAAGATGGGAAGAACAAGAGAAGGAGACCGATGAAGAGGAAGGGGATGGATAGGGAATTGAAAAGTTAGGGTGGGCAATGAAAAGGGTAGGGGATGACAGGAGAGAGAGAGAGAGAGAGAGAGAGAGAGAGAGAGAGAGAGAGAGAGAGAGAGATTAGCAGACGGGAATGGCAGTTAATTTGAATCAGAGGAGAGATAAGTGGGAAGGGGGGGGGGCTGAGAGTGGCAGGGCTAGTGAAGTGAAAGATGGAGAAACTGAGACAAAAAGTAAGGCGAAGAGAGAGATAAAAAAGGAGAGAGGTGTGATGGAGAGAAGGAAGAAAGTGGAGAGAGAGAGAGAGGAAGAAACAGAGAGGGGAGAAGGCAAGTAGTAAGTAGAAAATTAAACTAAAAGAAAAAGGAAGGGATTAGAAAGGAGGAAAGGAAAAGGAAGAAGCAGACTGAAGAAGAGAGGAGGCGGAAGAAGAAAATAATAAGACAAAGGAAGACAACTGCTCTTTATTTCTTTACCAATACGGCGCAGCTCATGTCGCCCTCTCGTGTGTTGCGGGGACGGATCAGCTTGTCGTATCACAGTTTACCCTGCGTCGTTGCTTCATTTTCTGATCTCACTGCAACACTCGCGCCCACACCAGGAGACTGAGCCGTTCTCGCAACACGATATCTGCTCGTCTATAGCCTATACATATTAATATATATTTTGCCTCCTAATAAAGATACATGTGTTTTTCTATAGTTACTGTTGGTTCCGTAATAGCATACATACATACGTACATAAATATAACTACAAATTTACACACACACACACACACACACACACACACACACATAGTTTCCCATGGCCCTCTGCAACACGTAGCCTACTTTTTTCACCCACGTCCGTATTCTCTTCGGATAAGGACTCTCCCTAACACCTCTTCCTGAGCGATTTAGTTTGCGTATTACACCTTTGCTATCCTCTTCTGTGTTGTTTAAATCATGCTAATATCATCTTGCTCTTTATAAGTAACGTACAAAATTATATTAACCTCACTTACCCAGGAATAAATCGCTAAGCAGTGGGTAATAGGGAGTCTCTTGGACTCAGCTTTTCGTCCTTTTGCAGCTCATTTTACAAAGCTTGATAGAAAAAAAAGTAGTGGCGGCTTCACAACCTTTTAATAGCACTTCTTCGTGACTAGCATAATATTTTAAATGCTAATCTGTTGCTAAAGCTTAGAATTCAGGATTGACACATTGCAGTTTTAGACCAAGTTGAGGTGAAAAGAGTATAGAAGTTATTGATTCCCCTCTCGAAACTGAGGTCAGAATAGAACAGAATTTGAGGTAAAGGAATGGATGGAGTATGTGGCATTCCTATAAGATTTTTTTTGTTTTTTTAGAAGGAACAAGAGGTGTAAGAAGACACCGTACTTCCTTCTCTTTCCTCCTTGAAAAATATATCTTGGTTACGAGAAGGAAGTGATGGTATTTGTGGTTACAAGAAGGAAGTGATGGTATTTGTGGTTACGAGAAGGAGGTGATGGTATTTGTGGTTACGAGAAGGAGGTGATGGTATTTGTGGTTACGAGACGGAAGTGGTGGTATTTGTGGTTACGAGAAGGAAGTGATAGTATTTGTGGTTACGAGAAGGAAGTGGTGGTATTTGTGGTTACGAGAAGGAGGTGATGGTATTTGTGGTTACGAGAAGGAAGTGATGGTATTTGTGGTTACGAGAAGGAGGTGATGGTATTTGTGGTTACGAGATGGAGGTGATGGTATTTGTGGTTACGAGAAGGAGGTGATGGTATTTGTGGTTACGAGAAGGAAGTGATGGTATTTGTGGTTACGAGAAGGAAGTGATGGTATTTGTGGTTACGAGAAGGAAGTGATGGTATTTGTGGTTACGAGAAGGAAGTGATGGTATTTGTGGTTACGAGAAGGAAGTGATGGTATTTGTGGTTACGAGAAGGAGGTGATGGTATTTGTGGTTACGAGGAGGTGATGGTATTTGTGGTTACGAGAAGGAGGTGATGGTATTTGTGGTTACGAGAAGGAGGTGATGGTATTTGTGGTTACGAGAAGGAGGTGATGGTATTTGTGGTTACGAGGAGGTGATGGTATTTGTGGTTACGAGAAGGAGGTGATGGTATTTGTGGTTACGAGAAGGAGGTGATGGTATTTGTGGTTACGAGAAGGAGGTGATGGTATTTGTGGTTACGAGAAGGAGGTGATGGTATTTGTGGTTACGAGAAGGAAGTGATGGTATTTGTGGTTACGAGAAGGAGGTGATGGTATTTGTGGTTACGAGAAGGAGGTGATGGTATTTGTGGTTACGAGAAGGAGGTGATGGTATTTGTGGTTACGAGAAGGAGGTGATGGTATTTGTGGTTACGAGAAGGAGGTGATGGTATTTGTGGTTACGAGAAGGAGGTGATGGTATTTGTGGTTACGAGAAGGAGGTGATGGTATTTGTGGTTACGAGAAGGAGGTGATGGTATTTGTGGTTACGAGAAGGAGGTGATGGTATTTGTGGTTACGAGAAGGAGGTGATGGTATTTGTGGTTACGAGAAGGAGGTGATGGTATTTGTGGTTACGAGACGGAAGTGATGGTATTTGTGGTTACGAGAAGGAGGTGATGGTATTTGTGGTTACGAGAAGGAGGTGATGGTATTTGTGGTTACGAGAAGGAGGTGATGGTATTTGTGGTTACGAGAAGGAGGTAATGGTATTTGTGGTTACGAGACGGAAGTGATGGTATTTGTGGTTACGAGAGGGAGGTGATGGTATTTGTGGTTACGAGACGGAAGTGGTGGTATTTGTAGTTACGAGACGGAAGTGGTGGTACTAGTGGCTTCTTCCTCTGCTGTATATTATGTAGTGTCGCCGAGTATCCCGTTTTATGTTTTGTTGCCGCATGGTTGCAGCGGTGGCGACGGAATCAGCAGTTGCCGGAAACACTCAACTTCCGGGTATTTGACAGTGAACGAGGATGTAAAACTTGAACCCTTGCCTTGTCCACTCTTTTTAAACGCCTTCCATCCTGTGCAGTATTGTTATGATGATGATGATGATGATGATGATGACGATGATGATGATGATGATGATGATGATGACGATGATGATGATGATGATGATGATGATGATGATGATGATGATGACGATGATGATGATGACGATGATGATGATGATGATGATGATGATGATGACGATGATGATGATGATGATGATGATGATGATGATGACGATGATGATGATGATGATGATGATGATGATGATGATGACGACGATGATGATGATGATGATGATGATGATGATTATCTTGCTACCAACAGGCAGTTTTATTTAGGTTGAACAGACTTGGGGAGAAGTTAAGGACGTCTACTACTAACACATTGATTTATAAAAGTCTCTCAGAATCTTAACGTTGTCTGAATATAGCCAGAATAAGGTGAAAAGTACTGCGTCGGACTGAGGGGGTTAATGCTCCCTGCAAGATGTGTTGGATGTTAATCAAAGTGAAAGGTTTCATTGTTAAGACTTCCGCTGTTTGTGTAATTTATGGTCACAGCAGGTACGTTACTCTCTCCCCACGTCACTCGTACGGAAGGGCTTAGGAATTTTATGCTAAATCCCGTATAAACCTTAAGTCCGTTCCCCAAGGCTTGACAGCCCTTCAACGCGCAACAGATTGCGTCACACACCATCACGCGTCGGCTCTTGAACACCAATACCCGACTGGTGTGATGGTGCTGGTATTACTGGGGGTATTTTGAAGGCCTTGTTTAAGATCTGTTACGACTTTTCAGCGAGATCTGAATCCGCAGAAGTTTTCCTTACGTCAGGCCAGGATCGATCTCGCGTCCTTTTACACAGTAGTCCAAGAGTCTACCTGTATAAGGCACTGTACCTCCATACATCCGTAGTGGGGAAAGGTTTAATTAGATGATAACGTGGACACCTAACCCTCTCGCTGCTGTTGATTCTCTTTGGTATTTTATTAGGTAGACACGGGACGGTTTGTTGTTCAGCTGAGTAAAATCCAAGTACTCAAGAGGTTGAAAACTAGACAGAGCAACGCATTTGGTAAAGAGATAAAGGAGAAAGATAAACACTCTACTCCCTTTACTCTGACTTGGCTTGAAACTGCCATCTCCCTGTCTCGAGTACTAATTCTAAGAAGTGTTAGGATTATAGGGTTTTGGAACATATCTAGGGTACTGCTAGACGATTTTACTCAGCTGAAAAGACCATCTCACCACTGAATCACTAAAGGCTGTCTCCAGTAAAATATAGTGTCCCGAGTGAGGATCAAACTCACGACTTTGAGATTATGAGACTCACGCGCTGCCTACTGCGCCATCGAGGCCTCGGACTCAAAGGAGAAACAAGTAAGGAATAGGAAAAGATAAATGAAAATAATTATACTCATTTCATCTGATGGAACAGAGTCACTCTTGCATATACAGTACTAAGTTGCGGCTCCATCAAATTTAATGAGCCTTAGTAATGAAGCAGAAATGAATCTCCTTGGTTATTAGTCAAAGTTATCCTCCAGTCTGACTGAAGTTGCCCCTCATCTTAGCAGAAAAAAGGATTAGGTATATCAGAGGAGAGAGAAAAATGGACAATTATGTGTGAAAACCGCAGGTGTAAAAATAAAACCAATAAGAATGGAAAACGGAAGGGATAATGGAAACATTTGGAGTTCGAGAAAGTATGGACGAAAAAGGAAAACCGGAAAAAAAAGAACGGGAAGGATTTTGGAAAGAACAAGTGGGTGAAAACTTTGAGTGAAAATTATGAACGAATATCTATCTATCTATCTATATACCTAGGCTGCTTCCCCCAAGGAAAGGGAGGTAGCCGAGACAGGACGACTCACTCTCCATTTACTCATCCATTCAAACACATTCATTCGCATCTTAGCCCCAAAGGGGAGAACGGACAGATCCTCACCGCATCACACCGCACAAGGGTCAACTGCGCAATGCAAGCAGTGACATCCACAGCAGGGCCCGACAGCAGAACTGGTTTACCCCTGCCACATCACAACAGACCCATCCCCTTACCCGCACCTGACCTGACCTGAATAAGAAAATGAAAAAGAAAAGGATAATAAAACAAAATGTAAGTCAAGAAAGTTATGGACTCGGAAAAACTAATAATAGAAGAAAATAAAGACTAATGGAAAGAACTGTAGCCTGAAAAAGAACGTTGATCAGACAGATTAAAATAGGGTATATGAAAAAAATGGAACGAAAAGAGATCTGGAGAAAAGGGAACAAAAGAAGAAGAGGGAAGAAGTGAGGTACAGATATTAGAGATGAAGATGAAAGCAGAGAGAGAGAGAGAGAGAGATAGGGTGCATGGAGTATAAGTTGAGTAGAGGGAAGGTGAAGGAACGAGGGAGAGGAAAACAGTGAAAGAAGGCAAACTATATTATTAGGAGAGAAGAGGAAAATGAACGAGAGGGGATAATTGGGACTGAGTAGGAGAGAGTGTGGAATACAGGCCAAGGTGAAGTACTGTACTTCGAGGGAATTCGGGCAAATGGAGCGAAAGGAGAATGAGAAATTGACTAACAGTGTGTGAGAGAGAAGGGGTAATATGATGTGACCTGAACCGTGAACAAAATGGAAGGACAAGGTTAGGGAGTATGATATTTATTAAGGAGGGTGGAGTGCTGCCAAGTGGATTAAATTAGGATTAATATATTGTCAGAGACAGTGTCAGGGAGGGTTTTCAGGATAATATGTACCAAGAATAAGGTGGGATATTTGATCACTGGTTGTCTGAGGGAGTGTGAAGTACGGCCAAATGGAACAAAAGGAGATTGATATATTGATTAAGGGAGTGTGTGTGACGGTGGGTTTCTGATGATGTATACGCCGTTAACGAGGTGGTAGGATAGATCTAAAAGTTTAGGCGTGGTAGTGGATTTTCGCTAAGTGGAGCAAATGGAACTGTGTATTGACTGAGAAAATGTGTGAGAATGGATTAAAAAGAAAATGTTTATACAGAACAAGGTAGATATGATCACATGGTATAGATGTGGTGAAATACCTTCAGATGGAGCGTAAAAAGTGAGAAAGAGCTCTTGAGATGGTACGTATATATATATAATATATATATATATATATATATATATATATATAATATATATATACTCGTATATATAAAACGAAAGCTCAGAGGCTGTGTGAGGGAGGGTGAAGTGCTGCCTGATGGAGCGAAAAGGTACTGATATAATGACTAAGAAGGTTTGTGAGAGTGTGGGATGATAGTATCATAAACAGTGGTGGGATATGAGTATATGGTTTTGGAGAGATGGTGAATTGCCGACAAACAGAGCGAATGGAAACTGATGCATTGACGAAGAAATCTCTGTCAGAACGGGTTAGTAAGGTACTATATACCAATTATAGATTAGAGAATATATGAAGGGGGGTAAAGGGCCAACGAAAGCACTGAAACGAGATTAATAGCTGAGAAAGTGTGTGAGAGAGTGGGTCTGCGAAAATGATACATACCAAGCAAGAAAAAAAAAAAAAGGATAGGATGAGATGAAAGATTTAAAGGGATAGTAATAGGATGCTGCCAAATGAGTTGAAAAAATTTATTATTGAATAGAAAGATGTGTGAGTGGTTTGTTAAGATGGCATATACTGTGAACAAGATGGCAGAATGGATTGCCGTCAGACGGACCGAATGAAGGCTGAGAAAATTACTAGCTGAGTGTTTCGGAGTGAACGAGAGGGAAGCTGGAGCGTCATGGGAGGAAGGGTCGGGAATGAGTAGGTACAGAAAGGCCTTCAAATCTTTTATCCGGGCTCTTAATAACAAGGCATTAGATACTGGTAGACCGACAGGTAGATAAATAGAGATATATATAGATAGATTGATTGATAGCTAGGTAGATAGACATTTAGGGAGTTAGACAGACAGGCTGACAGATAGATGGGTAAATAGACCACATTCTGGGACTGGGCTCTGTATTGTCTGAAACGGTACAAAATATAGAATATACAAGTGCTCGTGGGCCCTTCGGGCCCCTCGCACTTGCTCCTTCGGAGGGCTTTCGCGCTGCTATAGTATATTTGAGTTATAGCTATGGACAAAAAATTTTTCGGAGATTCTATGCCGGCGCTGGGAGCTTTTTTTTTTTTTTTTTTTTTTTCAAAACGTGATCGTTCATTAAATATAGAAAAAGTTTTTCAATTGTGATGGGACCAAGTTTTTTCACATCAGCGAATTTTTTGCGATTTTTGTATCAGTTTTGGTGTGATTTGAATGTGTTGTTTTGGCTGCCCAACACACACACACACACACACACACACACACACACACACACACACACACACGGCTAGTGCTGTAGTATATTAGATAGATGCTCTTTCTAGTTCCTCTCTCACCCACTTCACCCATACACAGACAGACAGACATTGTCGACAGACAGAATTATATAGGTAGACATAGTTAGATGGAGATAGATAAGCAGATTGATAGATAAATTAACAAATAAATATACAGATCGGCAAATAAGTAAAAGTCAACATTCTCAGCAGTGTATCTGCAAGAGATGACAGCAGTGATACAGGCTCAGTAAAGGAGGAGGCGAGTGAAGCTTGGCTTGAGCACACCGCCAAACTGTTGACGGCGGTTTTAGTAGCCTCACTTTTATCCTATTTCTCTCTTCTCTTTTTTCTCTCTTTTTTCCTGCTTTCCTTTCTGTTTTTCTCTCACTTTTTCTGCTTCCCTTTCTGTTTTTCTCTCATTTCCTGCTCTCCTTCCAGTTTTTCCACCCCTGTTTCTCGCTGTGTTAGTGTGTTGGAATCCCTCCCCCCCCCTCTCTCTCTCTCTCTCTCTCAGGGGCCAGAATAGCTCACTGGTAGCGCGCTTGGTAGTGCTCGCGCCTCACGACCGTAGGGTTGGCAGTTCGAGCCCTCACTAGAGTAGCATATTTGTGGTGAGAGATATAGCGGTCACTCCAAGGATCTTGTCTTGCCCTGCAGTTCTGTATGGTCCATTGGTCCTAGTTCGGGGGACTTTCTCTCTCTCTCTCTCATATATATATATATATATATATATATATATATATATATATATATATATATATTGAATTAGGACAACAAGTCAAGAATCAGGGTCACATACCAAAGTCAGCTTAAAAAGTTTTGAACCGATTTAAACCAAACTTGGTGGAAGGGTTGAGGGTAAGACAACGACGAATGATTCGAATTTGAGAACAGTCTTTCAAAAGTCAAGGTCAACAGATAAGGTTAAGGTTTCGACCCTGTTAGTTTGTTTTGATTGGAACTGAACCAAACTTTGGAAGGGCTGTCAGGCAAGGAAGAAGAAAGGCTCGATTTTGAAAACAATAGGTCAGAGGCCATGCTTGGTAGAAGGGATAAGGGTCAGGAAAGGATAAAAGTATTCAGTTTTGAGAACAGCTGGATGGACGTCAAGGTTATAGACCAGATTCAAAAGTTGTGCCCATAGACCAATAATTGTAGGGCGCCGATGTTGCATTGCGAATGCTCCCTCATTTATTATTCATGCAACCACCAGGCAGTTATATTCATCTTATTGAAGATATTAATTTTCTTTCCGAGTAAGTTAATGAAAGCAGTATTTAAATATTACAGATCAAAACCATTTAAGGGCAAAGTTAAATCGTTCTGCTGGCAGCAAGATTAGAGTACAAAAAATGCATTATCGTAGGGAAGGCTTTAAATTTGAAGAAATGGGGCAGAACCTAAAAAAAAAAAAAAGAACAAAAGGGAGAATGGTGTATGATGGAAGAAAAATGGAATGGGATGGAGGAAAATGAAAAGGAAGGAATATATTAAAAAAGAAATATTGCGGAAAGAGAAATGAAGAGAGCATGAAGAAATGAGAGAAGAGAAACGGTAAAATAGAGAATTCGGATGATGCCTTGGTGGAGCATGACGTTGAAGTAGGTTTACAAGCATGATCTCCGACTGCCTCGATGAAACTCGGATCTGTGTCTCTTGAAGGATCCTGGGTTATCTCGGTGGGAGGTTGGCCCTGTGACTCTTCAGCACCGGGGCTTCTGTCCATCCCTAGCAGACATCCAAACCTCATCTTTGCCATTAGCGGTACCGTCGATCACCCTGTACGCTGACACCCCACTGGACCTCTCGCCACTCGCCCAGGTTGTGACTTGGACGGTACTGCAAGCGACTGAGAGGTCGAAAGAAGAGATGACAGAAGGGACGGAGGATTTTGGATACGACGAGCCAGGGCCGTGCTTAGGATTTTTGAGAGGGTGGGGGGTTAAAATAACACTTTTTTCATAATGTAGTTTATTCACTATTTCATGCATTCATTCATTCATCGTCTAATCCTGTGTTGCCCCATGAGGAGCGTAATTGGCCGGGACTAGGTAAATTGGTCCTGACATTTAAGATGAGAGTGAGCAGCCTTACTCATCCCTCCTGGGTGGCATTACGTGAGCAGTAAAGCTCAACCAACCTTTAGTTGTAAACGGGCACTGATTCAGTCGTATTGGAGCGCTTTAATGACCCACTAAACTATGTAACGCAATACGGTAAACTTAGGTACTGTCACTGACTAAAGTACTGAAAGGATACAAACTCAGGGTAATTTACATATGAACTCTACAGAATCTTGGAAGTGAAACAAAGAATTTAGTCGTTTACTTGACATCTTTCACTAAAAAACACAGGAAAAACAAGAGGAAACACTTCTTCACTCGCTGATATCTGACAGTAAACTAACTCACACTGCACAAAAGACTGTTTATATACCATTATGAAACATTCTAGAAATTTCCACTACGTTCTACAAACTTCCATTTTTTAGAAGCCTTCCTTTCCATTTATTCTCTTTGGTAACAAAACGTTCTAGGTCCTTCGTGATACTTCTTAATTCGTTCTTTCTCATATCTTGTAGAACTTTATAACTTTTTCTGTTATTTTCTATCTTGTAACTTTCTTAACAGAATGTAATTAATGAGTTGCGTTTTTAGTATTATTTTCATTCGAATGTCTGTGTTTCTAAATGGAGGGATTAAACCCTCCCCCCTCCCCCCCTTCACCGAGTACAAGGCCTTGCGTCGAGCCTCCTCTGTGTCACACTCAGATTCCGAGGACTTTGAAAGTTCCTCAGAGTCTACAAGTTGTGAAACTTCCCCTTTGATGTATTTCCCAAGGGCTCAGGGAAGAGTGGGGAGACGCTGTCTAGCCGCACACACTAGAGATGATTATGTTAGAAAGGGAAGGGGGGGGGTGAGAAAGAGCAAAAGGAGAGCAAAGGTGCGAGAGGCAAAGGAAAGGCAAAGAGAAAGAAAGCGCGAAGACAAAAGAACTGAGAGGAAATAAGACAATGGAGAGAGAAAGAAAGATGTGCATGAAGAGAAGAGAGTGAAAACAAAAGAGAGAAAATGTGAATAGAAAAGAGAAGAAATCAGAGAAGAGAATAGATAATATTTAGAGGAGACAGGGGTGAAAGGCGACAGACATGAAGAAAACGAGTGGAAGTAAGGAGAGGAAAAGGAAGAGGAAAGAGGAAAAGATACTAGGAAAAATAATGAAGAAAAGAATATTATGTGCTTCTCATTTGGCAGATATGAACAGGATTTTAACCCTTTCAGTTCGATGCCCAATTGATATGCTTCCTATCCTCCAACGATTTAATTAACCTTTGGGATAGTCTTGTGCTGAAGTGGTTAATGTACTGTCTCTAGTTTGTATAGTCTCTTCAGAGCATCATATATTGGTCAGGTAGAAGTAAAAAAAAAATGATAGGGGACTGGAGGATATGAGTATCACACTGAAGAACTCATTTTGTCTTCCCTTGTCCCTGTCCACCAAGCAGCAAGGGGTGTGATAATACCTATGTGATAATTTCCAGCAACAAGGAACTTAGCAGATGTTAAATTTCTGCTGTGTTGATCTTTGTGAAGCGGTAGACACTAATCTGAGCCTCATTCTTCTTCTTGACTTAATTATTCTGATTCCTTCGTCCTCTGCACTTGAATATTCTCCTCTTTACTTAAATGTACTGGCTTCATCCTCTTGACTTGAATGAACTGACCTTCTTCCTTTTGACTTGATTATATTGCCTCCTTCTTCCCGTTGACTTGATTTTACTGCTTCTCTCTTCCTCTTGACTTGATTATACTGCCTCCTCCTTCCCATATACTTCATTACACTGCTTCCTCCTTCCCGTTGACATGATTATGCTGCCTCCTCTTTCCCACTGACTTCATTACACCGCTTCCTCCTTCCCGTTGACATGATTACATTGCCGCTTTCTTCCTGTGCCACGATTGTGCTGAAGTTGGTGGTTGTAGAATGGCCACACAGCTCTGGGATCGAACCCGGCTTAGGAAGACTACCACTCTCGGTTGTTAGTGACTGTACCACCGCAGCTGCTGAAACGATAACACGTCCCTCAGTTCATGCATTCCCGCGACCATGCAGATAGCAGAGTATAGTGCCTGATGGTGGGTGTATAAGGCATGGTGTTAAATGAGAGAGAGAGAGAGAGAGAGAGAGAGAGAGAGAGAGAGAGAGAAACACGACAAAGAAGCCAAAGAGAAGAGGGAGAGGAAAAAGCTGCAGGAAGGATGAGTAAAAAAAAAAAGTGAGTGATTAAAAGTAGGGGAGAGGGAGAGACCAGTGAGTTATGGTGACGGCTGTACGTGATTTAGGTCTCTGTGGTGAGTTTTTATTTCAGGTGATTAATTGTAGGTTATCTATCTATATTTATCGTTTATCCATCTCTCCGTATCTAATGTACCTGTCTGTCTGCGTACCTGTTCACTTACCTACCAGTTTTTCCATCTATCTTTATGTGTATTTGTCTACCCATATGTTTCTCCGGCACCCAGTTCTCCGTTAATTTGTCCAGCCATCCGTTCGTTTATTTTTTTCCCGTCTATCTGTCCACGTATTTGTCTTTCTTCGTGAGTTATGGTGACGGCTGTACGTGTTTCGGTTCCATGTGGGACGGTTTGTATTTTAGGTGATTAATTTTGGTTTATCGTTGTCTGTCTCTTTATCTGCGTAGTCTGTCTGTTTCCCTGTATGTCTGTCTTTGTGTATGTATATTTTCTGCCAGTATGTCTGTCCGTTTATCTGTGTAGCTGCCGTTTTGTGTTCTCGTGTCGACATGGATTTTGACCACTGTAGGATATTTAGACTCGTGTCCTTATATTTTGCTTTTATATAATGGTAATTATGGTGGTCTCTGTCTGTCTGTCTATTTACCCGTCAATCCTGCCTGTTTGGAACAAGCTGTCTCTATCTCCTCCATACTTTTGTCTGTCTACCACTCTCCTCCGGTATGTTTATCTTGTGTGTATAATTTTTCATCAGTTTATCTGTCAGTTAACCAGTCTGTCTGTTTGTCTCTCAGTCTCTCTGGGCTATGGTAACGGCAGAGCGTGATTTACGTATCCAGGCTCAGATTAATTCCCCATATTTTGATTTGGTCTGTCAATCTAATGTGTCTGTCCATTGAACTTCTGTTTATCTCAGTATTTACACGTCTTTCTCTGTGTGTTTACTGATGAGTCTGTCCTCATCACAATTGTTTCCATCATCGTAGTTACTGTGGCATTAAAATGAAACTCGAACAAGCATAACTTCGCCCGTGATCATAGAAATCGTGTTATAGTTCATTCACTTTAAATTGGCGGAAATTTTTCGTTATTTTGCAGCTAATTTTCTGAAACGTAATAAAAAGAACTACTGTGCCTCTGCATTATTATCATAGCATTTTTTTTTCACCGGCACCATGTGTTAATCTTAATTTCTTGTTGTTGTCCAGCATTCAGGATGGAGATAGGAGAATGAGGGTCAAGTTAAAGTGAACAGTACAGTGGGTTGAGTCTCCATCTCCCTCTTAGTTACTGCGCCTCTTGTTGTCATTGCCAGCCTCGCTAGCACTCATTAACTCAACACTCATCTGGGTCATCGTTATACCCTACTCATTAACGACCTCATCATCATCATTATACTCAGTACTTTCAACTTGAGGCTGAAATTAATGAGTGCCTGGGAGTTACGGCACACTTCAGTTGCATTCTCTCTCTCTCTCTCTCTCTCTCTCTCTCTCTCACACACACACACACACACACACACACACACACACACACACACACACACACGTATATATATTTTGAACCCCTATCCCTCTTCCTCCTCCCTTCTTAGCCCTTCCTCCTCGCTTTCCTTACTTCACACCCCTCTCTTTCCTACTCTATCCCATTTTTCTGCTTCCCTCCCTTCATATTCCCAGTCCCTCTTCCCTTAACACCTATTTTTAAGTTTCTGTGCCTACCTTCCCATACGTGTTTTTATCCTGTTTCTTCCTATATCTATCCCCCCATTTTTCACCCACTTCCTGCACTCCCTCCCTCCCTTCTTCAGCACCAATCACCCCCTCCCTCACGGCCACCTCGGGACATCACGCAACTTCCATTTTCCCCCCTAATTTTTGGAGAGGTAGATCGTTAACTGGCTTATTTGGAGATTCTGATTAATGATGAATTTTTTAGATAAATTTTTAAACAGTGGATTTTTTTCTTAACTTCTTTTGTTTTGGATCATAAAAATGGTTTTGGATTTTTTTTAATAGGTGCAATATTCAGGATATGGTTCAATATTTTTCTACCTTTTCCTTTTATCATTTTACCTTTTCTCCTTTTTCTCTTACCCCCTTTCCCCTGTCTCTTCTTCGCATTCCTCCATTTCTCCTACCTATGCTTTTATTTCTTCTCTCCTCCATTTCTCCTGCTTATTCCACTATTTCTTCTCCATATCTCGTACCCTTTCCACTCTCTATTCTGCTCTTCTGCACTTTCTCTTAACTTCTCCCCCATTTCTCCTACCCTGTCCCCTTCTCTCTTCTGCCCCTTTCCTCTCTTTCATTTATCCTCATATTTTCTTATCGTTTACCCTCTTTCTTTTCCCTTTTCCACCCATTTCTTGTATTCATTCCCAATTTTCTTCTCTAGCCCCATCTTTCCTCCCCTTTTCCCTCTTCCACCTACCCTTTACCCTCTTCCCTTTCCCCGTCTCAACCCTCACCTCTATCCAATCTGTCTGTTGAATAAATTACCCCTTCGTGATCTCATAATGAATTTCTCTCTCTCTCTCTCTCTCTCTCTCTCTCTCTCTCTCTCTCTCTCTCTCTCTCTCTCACCACGGTCACCTGGTATATTTTCATCTGCCTATGTCCAACAATTTCATCCATCTGAGACATCCCATAAGACTGGAGATTTACAAACGACGCCTCTTCTATTTATTCTTGCTGATGCCACCCGATGTTATTCAATTTCGCACCTGTAGGACACCTTTATACCTTTCTATCTTCGGAATATTTTGCTCAGCTTTGGAGAGATTTTTCGAGCTGGGGGGATTAGATATAGCCTTCATTAACACCTCCAGCACCAGAGGTATATTCTAAGCCAAATAAAATCACCAGAAGATAATGGTAAGATAATAAAAAAGACTTTGAGAGGAGTGAATGGGTTAATGGGGAACTCTGGTATCTCAGGGGTTAGTTTGACTGGCGACCCTGTGGCTTGAGCAGAGAAAAAAGAGAAAAAAAAGAAAAGGGAATATTACATGAAGAATGAGTGTACCCAAATTGAGACATGGGCCCGTATTCATGTTGCGTTAAGAAGCTCCCTAGCACCTTTTCTTAAGTGATTCATTTTGCTTATTACATCTGGCTGCCCCCCCTCAGTATTACATAAATCCATCTAATATCGCCATACTCAGCATAAATAGCGTACAAAAGAATATTAACTAGCCATGGCCAAAACTAAATCGCTAAGGAAGAAGTGCTAAGGAACCTTTTTAAGTGACGAGAATACGGGCCTGCGAGTCGCAGGCAGCAATCGACCGGTCACTCACTTTTTTCTAGGTGTCCTGAATTTCTTTAAGTTACAGTGTGTGTCTTTCGAGAGAGAGAGAGAGAGAGAGAGAGAAAGAGAGAGAGAGAGTGTGTCCTTAACACTATTCTAGGACTTTTGTCATGCTCTTTTAACTGCCATTATTCAGGGGAGAGGGTAACGATTTCTTCTCTCTATCTAGCCCTGGGTACGGAATCTGATAAAGCGTGTCTCGCGCTTTCGTTTGTTCTGAGGAAGAAAAAGAAGGTAATGGACAGAGAGACAGATAGACGGACAGACAGACAGACAGACAACAGCTGAAGAATTGAAGTCATCACCAACATCAGTCATCATCATCATCTTCATCCTGCCTCTTTATTGCCACCTGCAGTTGGGATGAGGTAGGGAAGCCAGGAAGTGGGAAGAATATGATAGTGGGAGAACTACTCAACGGCACGCCCAGTGAAGTGGGTCACACACATAGTTATTCACCATTCAAGCCCCTCGAATCCTGGCTCCACATGAAGGGTAAGACTATGTCTGTTCACGTGTAGATTCATAATTATTGTACGTATCAGATAGTTCGACGACTGTCAAGTTAAAAAAGGGATGCCAAACCTTTGTCATACCAGTACACTCCTTCGTATAAAATTAATCTATCCAGCTAGAGGCCTTATCAGTTCCCCGGCCTCATCAGCTTCCATAAACTGTCTGAATCCATGAAATGAATAGTGGGAGGACGGCGGCATTTATGATTTTGCTCTAAATGATTGGTGTTTGTTCAGTACTGATGCGATAAAATGTATTTTCTCTTACCTGCGCTCGCCATCGTTCTCGCCATTTTCTCATTAAGGGTATGGGTGATCTGAGGCAGTTTTGTTGTCTTCTTCAGTTTCTTCTCTCTGTCTAGCAAAAAAATATATAATATTCCCTCCTACCATCCCTTTAGATAACTTTTCAATGTTTTGTTGTGTGTATATATATATATATATATATATATATATTTATACCGGTATACCTTATTTTCTCCGACAAGGAGAGTATGTTTTGATCCCTATTTGTTTGTTTGTTTCTCTGTTAGCAGGATTAGTCAAAAACTAAATGAGAAATTTGTACCAAATATCTCATTTAGTTTTAGACTAATCCTGCTAAGGGTAGACAGCCCATGTCCCAGGCAACACTCGATTAACTTGTGGCACCCAGCTGGATCCTATTACTGATACTGGATCAGGAAAACAGTTTTTTGTTTTGAAACTCTAATGAGTGATGAGAAAACCTAACTTATTATGATGAGTGATTTGGAAATTCCGTTGCCCTTGTCGGAGAGATGCGCTCCACTGAGTGCCCCTCTAGTTCTGTATCATTCTTGCCAATTTGTGGCATCCTGGAAAAAGAATTCACAAAAAATCGTAAATGTTGGTGCAGAAACGCAGTCCCATCCATACTGTGTAAATCTACAGACAGACAGACGGACAGAACGAGAGAGAGAGAGAGAGAGAGACAGAGAGAGAGACAGAGAGAGAGAGAGATTGCATCCAGCAGATGGATTGGGTCAGGGCGCATTGTTTGTAACGTTACTGGGTTAGCTAATTGCTAGTCAGTTTAGTGCAGTGGGACTGAGACGCAGCACCGACGCGCAGAGTGGGGCTATTGGCGACAGTGTGGTTGTGGAAGGTGGAGGCTTTTGTTCTTGTTGCTGTTACTATGACTCCAGGCTCATGTGGACGGGAACTCTGTACACTGCAAGCTTCAATTTTCCTTCTCCTGTAGCCCACCATCAGTTTCGGGGTTGGGGAGGGAGTTGAGGGACTTTTGTATAACCAGACAGCACAACAACCAGGTAATGTCGGTGTCACATTTTCAAGGCGTCCCTTTCCAACACCATGGAGTGACTTTATTTTTTATTATTATTATTATTATTATTATTATTTTAGCCGGGTGATATTTTTAGTTTATTCTTCATGATTCCAGAAGATATTATTTAAATTAGGAAAGCCTGTCGTATTGAAGAGGTTTATTAAGGCTATATATAATAATCTGTTCGGAATGTCTCTCCTTAGCTGAGTGAAATCGTCAGGAGATGGCAAGAGTAGCCTAATATAAAAATAACGTCCCTGGATTCAGCCGGTTAAGATTGTGTAACATGACGCCTGTAGTTCATCCACCTGAACCTAGCGAGTGGCAGAATAAGATTTTGAGCTCAAAGACACAGGCAGCGGGGGTTTGGGGAAAATAAAGCCTAAAGTAAAGCCTACATGTAATGGCCAGCACGTGCCACCACTCATGTCCTTCTGGGTTAAACTACAGTGAAGAATTAACAGTATCCTGAAACAGGCAGTGGATGAAGTGTTGGTGAAAGTAATCCGTGTACAGTACCGCTGACGCCAGGCAGTTTTTTTTCTAGCCCCCCCCCCTTTTTTTTTATGTGCAAAGAAACACCCTTGGTAGAGAGAGAGAGAGAGAGAGAGAGAGAATGTCGTCTTCCTGAATTCAGACGATTTTAATCCTTTTTTGTGCCAATAAGAGTGATTCATGTCCTGGAGTTATGAAAATTTGAAACAAATCATGAGGACAATTAAAAAGGGGAGTACGATGTGGAGGAGTAAAGCCTACATGTTTTTTGGTGATGCAAGATTATTTTACCCGAACTGTGCCTTACGCAGACGAGATTCCTCCAAAGGTTAAGACAGACAACAAAAATCATGAGATCAGTCAAACAGATGTACTTTGGAGAGAGCGATTCCTGTTTTGCTAACGCTAGGTGGTTTTATTTCCACTTTTTAGTGCAATTAAATGAAGATTCATCTCTCCTAGAGTTAAGATACAGAAAGAAAAAAAAAGAGGGCAGTAATAGCTGATGGTCAGATGAAGAATAAAGCCAGAGATCGAGCGGCATGGACAGCCGCCATTAGGTGACCATGGTCGTCGCCAGCATGCATGTTGGAAGGAAGGAAGTAAAAGTGATGAACTAGCGCCAAGCTGTAATATGGCTATATGGCATTTAGGCTGGCGTTGAAATCGTCATGGCTTGAAAGTGGCGTAAGGGAGAAAGAGTCAGTGTCAGTGGGAAGTCCATAAACTATTCATGTTATGGAATCGATTGTCTAACGTGATAAGAGTAGAGGGATAATAAAGGCCGGAAGAAAAACGGGAATGTAAAGAAGAGAGGTATGACAGATGAGAAAAAGAGGACAGTAAGAGAAGAAAGATGGAGGCAACAAGGCGCCTTTTATTTGCCTCCTACGACAAGCAGGGATACTAGGGAAGTATTCTCCCACCCCCCTCTCCCCAGGGGGTTGGCAGCTCTTGGTTGTGCCCTCACTAGCGAGGTGTCCGGCATGGGAGACCCTACCAGAACTACTGGGACACGTAAGCTCCCCCACCACGACAAGGTGGCTGCCTCGGGGAAGAAGCATTTTGGAGACTTTATAAATAGTGCAAAACGATAAAGTATAAGGAGCGAAGTCAAGGCTTTTTCGGGTTAGAACACCGTGAACAAGTTAAGATAATAACAAAGACAAGAGCAAAGCAAAGGATTGGGTAAATTATATAAAATCTCTTGATATCGGCGAGCACCTGCCTGCGCTGCATCTGGTGGGTAGAGTACTCTTCCAGGCAGGTCCTATAGCGAGCGTGGAGGTGGGTAGAATAGAGTGGCACGGTGTGGTAGACGACGGGGGGTGATCCACACATATCCTCGGCGCTCCTATGGGAATCGGGAAACACTTGACGGAGGAAAGGCACCCGTCTGCCCCAGCTGTCCAGGCACCAGGGTGAGGGCGCTGGGTACAACTTCTTGATGTCGGCGAGATGCTCATGCGTCAGAGCCCCGACCTTCTCTTCCCAAAAGGCGATACCCACGCCCACAGCCACACCGGCGACCACGATCAAAACACACTGAATATATTCCCCGTATTTTCTTACCCAGGACTTGATTTTAGTATACCATCTTTTATCATCGTCGTCCCACTTCTTTTGCCCGACCAAAAGTGGGCCACCCACAGGTTGGGGGACGGGTTGTGTGCTAAAGTGAACCGGGGGCAGGACTGTGATCACCGCCACCCACCACCAAGACAGAATACCCTGCAATCTTGTCATGACTTGTATTGCCGATATTATTCTCTGTCGAAAGTAAAATTCAGATCAAGGAAAAATCGAAGTAGATAATAAAACCACTACCGGTATACGAATGAACGAACCACACTTCTCCTTTCAGTTATCTCTTTCGTATCTCCTCTTTGCTTATAGTTATTCCTGAGTTTTTGGCGGGGTTGTCTTTTACCTGCAGCACCAAGTCACTTACTGTACAGTCATCAGCAACGGCATCCCATGATCACCTCCTCGTCCTTATAGCTATTTTAGAACCTATTTCTTGCTTTCGGTGTTAGGTCAGTTAGTCATCAGCTTCGCATGTCCCACAAATAACTGCGAAGGGGAAGGTGTGGGTAACTGGGAGTGGAGGATGAAGGGTGTGGATAAGTGGAAGAGGAGAGGGAGAGAGTGTGAGTGACTGGAGGAGGAAGAAAGTCATGGGTGACTGGGGGTTGAGGAAAAGGGTGAAGGTGCTTCAGGCTGAACGTGCAGCGAATATGGATGACTGGTGGGGAAGGGAGAACATGGGAGAGAATGAGGGTGAACGTGAGAAGGATGTTAGTGACTGGAGGAAGGAGGATTTTGCTGGTGACTGGAGGAGTAAAGGGGAGGGGATGGCGAGGACAGTATGAGTGCTTGGAGGAGGGAGGAGGATGTAGGTGGCTGGAGGAGGAAGGATGAGTGTGTGATTGATGGAAGGGTGCATGGGAAGGTGTGAGTGTCATGAAAGGTAGAAGGGATGATGTAAATGACTGAGTGGAGGGTGAGTGGGGAGGGTGTGTTTAACTGCTGGGTAACTGGGGGAAGTTGTGTGACTGGAGGGTCATAAGGGTGGGTATGGTGACTGGAGGATGACAGGGGGAGGGTATGGTGAGTGGAGGGTGATGAGTGTGGGTGTGAGTAACTATAAGGGATGACGGGGGTCGGGTGACTGGAGAGAGACAAGGGAGAGTGTGGTTGGCTGGAGGATGACAGGGGAGGGTATGGGTGACTAGAGTGGTACAGGGGAGGGTGTCGGTGACTGGAGAGGGACAGGGGAGGGTGTCAGTGACTGGAGGATGACAGGGAAGGGTGTGGGTGACTGGAGAGGGACAGGGGAGGGTATGGGTGACTGGAGAGGTACAGGGGAAGGTGTGGGTGACTGGAGGATGACAGGGGAGGGTGTGGGTGACTGGAGGGTGACAGGGGAGGGTATGGATGACAAGATGGTGACAGGGGAGGGTGTGGGTGACTGGAGAGGGATGGGGGGGAGAGTGGGCGACTGGAGGCTGACACTGGAGAGGTACAGGGGAGGGTGTGGGTGACTGGAGGGTGACAGGGGAGGGTGTGGGTGACTGGAGGGTGACAGGGGAGGGTATGGGTGACTGGATGGTGACAGGGGAGGGTGTGGGTGACTGGAGGGTGACGGGGGAGGGTGTGGGTGACTGGAGAGGGATGGGGGGGAGAGTGGGCGACTGGAGGCTGACAAGGGTGGGTTTGGGTGACTGAAGGGTGATAGGAGAAGGGTATGGGTGATTGGAGAGGGAAAGGGGAGGATGTAGTGACTGGAGGGTGATGCGGATACGTGTGGGTAACTGGAGGGTGGCAGGGAAGGGTGTGGATGAGCGGGGGAAATGTGTGGGTTATTGGAGGGGGACGGGAAAGGGTGCGGGTTACTATGGAAGGACGTGGGCGACTGGAGAGTGACAAGTGTGGCTGTGGATGACTGACTGGAGAGTGACAGAGGAGGTTGTAGATGATAGACCCGTGCTGTGAGAAGCGTGTGGGCGAGTGGAGTGGGACAGGGAATGCCCACCACAAACTACTTACATCCAGCACACAACACCATCACACCTTTCATGCCCAATCTTCGTTTTTCTACTCCCACGCTCCAAGATAATTAGAAAATAGTGATGATGATGATGATGGTAATAATAAGATAGATTGTAACCTGTGGATTATCCAGTCCCTTCTTTCTCCATCTGAAGTGTAGGGGCACGGAGTTAAGCTGCATAGTCCAGACTGTGTAAAGCAAAAACGACCGGTCGTTTTCCCCTCAGTGGCCTGCGAATAATCAACCCCAAACCATCCCTTCACTGTTAACCCGTACCTTTCCCACATGATCTCCAGGCATCCATTTGATGAGGTGGATGACACCCAACGTAGTACACGGTTTCATAGATTACAGCAAACAAAGTTAATGTATTTGGAAAACACTACCGCAATTTCAGTGAAGGTATTGTTTCAGCCCATTCTTTGCTGTGGGTCCTTTCTATGATGCCGTTACTTGGCAGTAGTAAGAACATGAGTAAGCAGGCGTCATTGTACTGACTTTTCCGTTAGAGAATAAATTGATTGGACCTGGTTTGATATAAATGAACCTGGTTTGACCTAACTGGGCTGAACTGATTGGACCTTCACTGATCTGAAAGACGGGCAATTGACCTGTCTGAGCAGGAATGAATTTAACAAACCTGATTACAACTGAACTGACATGAACGGCCAGAATAAGTGTGAAGAGCCAGAAGTGTCCAGAAGGAACCTGAATTGTACTAACTGGACGTGAATGGCTCGAAACTAACGCGACTGATTTGAATCGTCCTGGCTGAATCCAGTGGAAGTAAATAGCTATGCATGAATCTGAAGTAAGTTTGACCTAATTGGACCATGAATAACCTTAGTGAGTCTTAGTATGACAAATTGGACCAAAAGTAGCTGAATAGGCCAGAAACACCTGAGAATAACTTGACCTGACCTGTAATGGATTAAGTGGACATGGATTGACTTCAGTTAATCGGATTTGATGCAATTAGTCCCTCTCCCAAGAAGCCTGAGGGAAATCTCTTAATTTATTTTCTTATAGGAGACTTCGAGCATCCCCTCCTCAACGATTAATTCTGCATGTTACACTTTAGCATTCGCTTGTATGTGGTTTATATAATTTCTCCATTACCGTCCAGTATAATGAGATGTAATGTGCAGCGTAAATCGCTAAGCAAGAGGTGCTACGAAATTACCAAGCCACGTAGAATACGACCTTTACACAGATCTGAGTTCAGAAATAATGAAGCGAAATTCTATCCCTTCCAGCCTGCCTGCCTGCCTGTGTGTGTGTGTGTGTGTGTGTGTGTGTGTGTGTGTGTGTGTGTGTGTGTGTGTGTGCAGCTAGTACTTCATTTATTCAGTCAGTTAGCCTATCAGTCATTCAGTCAGTAAGTCAATCAGACCGTTATTATGCCTGCCAGGCAGCCAGTTAGTTAACTAGTTAGTAATTTTATCAGTTAACAGGCCTCCCAGTCAGTCAGTCATTTATACAGGCCTTCCACTGGGTCAGTCAACGGGCCTCTCAGTCAGTCAGTCAACAAACCCCCCAGTCAATTAATCAGTCAGAAACTGTGACTCCACCCCCGAGTACTGCCCACCTTCCTCATTACCATCCTCTACGATAATTTGGTCCTAATACATGATTAAAAAACTCTGGCCTGCCTGTGCTTGCGTATGCCGGGTTATTGCGTAATGCGGCGTATTAACGAGGCGGTGAGCGGGCCATTGCATTAATAGCTGGTTAATACGCAGAGTGGGCTAATGGGGCAGTGGAGTGTTATTATTGTTGTTGGTAATGGGCGGGGGGTCGGTGGTGCTTGAAGAGTTGATGATGGTGATGACTGGGGTGAGACTGTGATTGTGAGGAGAGGTTGATTATGTGTGGTTATAATTTGCTCTGTTAGCGTCATCGTCATCACCATCGTCGTCGTCGTCAATTATTATTATTATTATTATTATTATTATTATTAATTATCGTCGTCACTATTTTTCTTCTTCTTCTTCTTCTTCTGGTTATGAATATTATCATCATATCATCATCATCATCACATTATTATTATTATTATTATTATTATTATTATTATTATTATTATCATCATCATCTTCATCATCATCATCATCATCATCATCATCATCATCGTCACCTATTATTATCATCATCATCATCGTCACTTATTATTATCATCGTCATCATCATCATCATCATCGTCACTTATTATCATCATCATCATCATCATCATCATCGTCGCCGTCGTTGTCGTCGTCGTCGTCGTCGTAGTCGTCGTCACTGTTATTATTATTATCATGATTATTGTTATCATAATCATCACTATTATTATCATTATCACTATCGTCATTATCCTCGTCACTATTACTAACTTCATCGTTGTCACTTATTAGCATCATCATCATTACTATTATTGATCTCCTCCTATTACCATAGGTGGACACCTGTGTATCCGTCATTATTATTATTATTATTATTATTATTATTATTATTATTCCGTCACTTATCGTCCCCGACCTTCATCATATCTATTGAGGCCATATGGCACCATGACCCTGTTACACTGACCCAGTTTCAGTGATCTTGACCCACTTTTCAAGGTCACAGGTCTAAAAGTGTCTGAAAGTAATGAATTTTCATCTTCAGTTTCCCCCAAAACTATTATCGATACATGAAGATGAAAGGAAATCGTGTGATAAAATTACTTTACAAACATTTGTATGGAAAACATTTGAAGGTCATTAATGCACGACATTACGATATATGGTACACCCCACTTTTCAACCATTTTCAATTGCTTTTCCATACAGGAAAAACCAAAACGTAAATGAGGCACTTTTTGGCCCTAGAAGTTTTGTCTGGATCCGCACCAGGTCTGTATACGTTTGGTGGCAGTGTGACCAACAGTTTTTGAGTTACTACAGAAAACAGTATTCTCATAGGTGGAGATCAGTAACTGCCTTTGACAGTTAGTGTTCTAGTCATCATCATCATCATCGTCACTATTATCATCATCATCATCGTCACTGTTATCATTATCATCAACTTAAACATCATCAGCATCGTCATCATCAGTAATTAGTATTATCATCATCGTCACTTTTATTATTAGTATTATTGTTATTATCATCATCATCATCGTCACTGTCATCATCATCATCATCATCATCATCATCATCATCATCACAATTTATCATGATTATTATTATTCCAGGTTGTGACTCAACTGTCGAAACCTGTTTGTCATCATCATCACAATTATTATTGATATTATTATTATTATTATTATTATTATTATTATTATTATTATTTCTTGATATGGCTCAGCTGTTGCAACCTGATCACATGTTAGGGTCGACTCAGATAATAACCTATACCTGACTCTACACTGAGTGACACATGGTTTCCATTTATCCGGGAAATCCATTTACTCAAAAACATAAGCAACAGGAAATAGGCGCCCGGTGGTCTAGCGAGTTAAGTTGCCTTTTCTCTTTTTTTTTTTTTTTTTTCAGTTTCTTTAGAAATCATCATTATCAGCGTCATCGTCATTGCCATTTAGATGTCTTTCCCCATATAAGGATGGGGTGAGGTAGGATCCAGAGATGAGAAAAAGCTGACAGAGGGAGAAGTAACGAAAAGTCTGCCGAGTCAAGTGAGCCACTCTTATTTTTGCAGGTTGCCTGCCTTGTATCTTTTCGCATTAAAAAATTTGTATCATAAAGTCTAGAGTTGATAGGATGATTAGTGTATGGCTCATGTACTGCCGCTAAGGAGCATAGGATTGATGGCATGTGCCTTATGAGTCTCCACTAAATAACCCCCAGTCCTACCGTCCTGATGCAGTAAATACCTGGTAATGATTAAGCTCGTCGCTCCATAATGTTCAGTTTCTTCCCATTCAGACTACCTTTCCGTTGTCTTCACTGGAGGCAGTAGAGAGGAGGGAGGGCGGCCGGGAAGGGAAGGCGAAAACTTGTAGAAATTGCAACATTGGAAAGGGGAGGGGAGAACAGTTCAAGGGAGGAAAGGGGAGGTCGGTAGCAGGAGGAGACAAATGGCGGACAGTTGGATGAGGAGAGGAATGGAGGACAGCAGGAAGGGGAGGATAAAGGAGAAGTGTAGGGAGGAAGGAAGGGGAGGACTGTAATTCAGGGAGGGAAGGCAAGGACAGTTGGTGGCCGAGGGCAGGGGAGGGGACGATAGGGAAAGCGAGGGCAGAACAGGTGGAAGGGTAGGGGAGGCGAGGTCAGTGGGTGGGGTAAGGGAAGAAAGGAGAGTCGTTGTGTAAATGTGTAGGAGGCAGTAAAGCTTCGGGGAATTTCGTGTGCTTCCATGGCCATAAGTAATATGTAGTTTATTTTCATCATTATCAGTCACACCAAAGTTAATCGTGTACTTATCCCCACGTTTTTGTCATTATTATTATCATTATTATCGGCAAGGCCATTACATTGTATTTTTACCACCATTTTTCTTATCTTAATCACTTACACTGACTCTTCGGCTTTTGCTGATGGTGTCCACTGTTGGGGAATTGCGCCATCGTTACCTCTCTGAGCACCGGGCAGGAGAGGGATTGTAGTCTTCTGTTGGTACTTGGAGAGGATGCTTGTTGTGGTGGAGGGGGAAACCTTTGCTTGGTGTAGGCAGCTGCACTACCGTGTAAAATTTAGTATACAGTGGTTTTAGTGTTCTTAGTGTTTTAGTGTTTTTCTTGTTTTAATTATGAATTGTATTGTGTGTGTGTGTGTGTGTGTGTGTGTGTGTGTGTGTGTGTGTGTGTGTGTATTTCATCTTTTCGAGTGCTTTTATTCTCGTTGTCGTCCGGCGGCATATGACCCTGGTTGTTGTATCGCCAGATTTTATTGTATATACTTATTCAGTTCAATTTACCCTACCCTACTCTTCTCAACCCTACACTAGCCTACCTCAGCCTACCCTACCCTACCCTGCCATTGCCGACCCAACTCTACCCTACTTTAACCTACCCTCCCCTGTACAGCCCTTTCACCACTACATTACTTTTCCTGTTTTCTTCTCTCTACCTTCGGATGATTTTCTTCACCTCTACAGTAGAGAGAAATTTCGAACTGGAAGGGTTAAATACTGCCATCATCAACCCCATCTCTATCAGGGGATCTCCTAAGCTGAATAAAATCATGCGGTCAGCTAGGACAATGTAAATAAGTTGTTCTCGGCTTGAAAGATTAAATGATTCTGTCCCGTCATCCTAAGAGGGTTTTCTGAAGCTGTAGGATATCGTCAGAAGCTAGCAAAGAGTAAAAGTGACATCCGCAAACCGAGAGCTCTGCGTCCAGCGCTCCGCGGTTCAAGTCCCAGAGGTGGACAGATGTTTTGACGTGTAGACGTTACCAGGGCGTAGCTTGGTGGCCTACCCTTTAATATTCTGGACTAATGGTGGTCTAGCCTCGTGCCCCTGCGCTCCACCTCATAAAAAAAAAAAAAAAAAAAAGGAAAGCCAAGGGTCATGAATGAACTAAAGGACTGAACTAAGCGGGGAAGAACAAAAATCGTAGAGAAGATCGCCCCAAATTTGATGAGACAGTGTAGTATAACTGAGTGAAATAGGCGTTGGATATGACGGAACTAAACGGCAGTTATACCCACATCTCTTCTGGAAGTACCCTACACACCCTGTCCAAACCGACCCAATCCTACCTCACCCTGCAAAAACCGACCCAATCCTACCCCACCCTGCCAAAACCGACCCAATCAAAACCCCACCCTGCCAAAACCGACCCAATCAAACCCCCCACCCTGCCAAAACCGACCCAATCAAACCCCACCCTGCCAAAACCGACCCAATCAAACCCCACTCTGCCAAAACCGACCAAATCCTAACCCACGCTGCCAAAACCAACCAAAACCTATCCTATACTCTGTCATAACCGACACAATCCTACCCCACCCTGCCAAAACCGACCCAACCCTACCCCACCCTGCCAAAACCGACCCAACCCTACCCCACCCTGCCAAAACCGACCCAATCCTACCCCACCATGCCAAAACCGACCCAACCCTACCCCACCCTGCCCAAAAAAACTCAATCCTACCCCACCCGACCAAAACCGACCCAACCCTACCCCACCATGCCAAAACCGATCCAACCTTACCCCACCCTGCCAAAACCGACCAAATCCTAACCCACGCTGCCAAAACCAACCAAAACCTATCCTATACTCTGTCATAACCGACACAATCCTACCTCACCCTGACAAAACTGACCCAGTCCTACCCCTCCCTGCCCAAAAAAACTCAATCCTACCCCACCCGACCAAAACCGACCCAACCTTACCCCACCCTGCCCAAAAAAACTCAATCCTACCCCACCCGACCAAAACCGACCCAACCCTACCCCACCATGTCAAAACCGATCCAACCCTACCCCACCATGCCAAAACCGATCCAACCCTACCCCACCATGCCAAAACCGACCCAACCTTACCCCACCCTGCCCCCAAAAAAACAAAATCCTACCCCACCCGGCCAAAACCGACCCAACGCTACCCCACCCTGCCAAAACCGAACCATTCCTACCACACCCTGCCATAACCGACCCAGTCCTACCCCACCCTGCCAAAACCGGCCCAATCCTACGCCGCCCTGCCAAAACTAACCCAACCTTACCCCACCCGGCCATAACCGACCCAACGCTACCCCACCCTGCCACAACCGTCCCATCCCTACCCTACCTTAACCAAACCAGTCTTATCTAACTCATTGTCCACATTAACACTTTTTTCCATTTTCATCTTTCTTCCTCCAGACGATTTTCTTCAACTCTGGAGAGAAATTTCGTACTGGAGGGGTTAGATACAGTCACCATCAACCCCTTCACTACGAGGGGATCTCCTAAGCTGAATAAAATCGTCCGGTTACCTAGAACAAAGTAACTAAGTCATTCTCTGTCTGAAGGGGTTATTGTGTCTGTCCCATCATCCCGAGAGGGTTTCTTTAAGCTCCAGGAAATCGTCTAAAGGTAGCAAAGTGTAAACATGACGTCACACTTGGTCTAGGCGCCACAAATCGAGTCCCGGAGGTGAACAAAGGTTTTTATATCATATAGACGTTTTATATTTTATATTTTGCAACTTTCAGAGGCATTTACTCAGCTTTAGGAGTCTTATGGATAGGCTCAATCAAACGTATCGAACCTCCCATGTTAGAAAAAATAGCTTACAGAAATGCGTCCTCGTACTGAAGGGGCGGAATGGACAGATCGAGTGACTAAGATATTGAATTATGTATATGACTGGTTTTGTTGTTATTTATTATTATTATTATTACTATTATTATTATTATTATTATTTCAGGCAAATGTCCCAGGCTTCTAGACTGGCTGACTAGCGAATATTATTAAGTCTCCCGTGGCTCCGTGCTCCTTCCACTCAAGAGCCTGCACTTCACGCATTCCACGCACAAGATGGCGCCACCGCTGCATTCCTGCGAAGACGAGAGGTCAAGAGGACGACACTTGCTTTTTGTTTGTTTGTTTACTGTAATTGCTTAAAGTTGTGATCCCTCCAACTTGAATGCTCAGTTGTAACTATAGATAACTAGAATACGATGCTAGTCACGAAGAAGGGCTATGAAAAGATACAGAGCTCGTAGTATTGGCTGGATGAATCACTCTTGCATGATAATCAAAGACGGTGAATAAAACCCACACTTGTAGACGAAGAATATAATTACCAAACAGTTTCGGTGGACACTGCCACCATTTTCAGTGGTCAAGATAGTGAGAGGGAGTGACATACTGACTATTCAAGGGTTCTTTTTTATGCGTGTGTGTGTGGATGGGTGGGGTAATGGTGCGGTGGGGTGGGGTAGATTGTAAGCGGGGATTAACCCAAGGGGGATTTTGGGGGGGACATGACCGGACAGGTCAGGTGTAATTCCTATCTGACCTTACGACACAGGTAAGGTCAGATAGGAATTACACCTGACCTGTCCGGTAATGTCCCCCCCAAAATCCCCCTTGGGTTAATCCCCGCTTACAATCTACCCCACCCCACCTCACCATTACCCCACCCATCCACACACACACACGCATAAAAAGGAACCCTTGTATGGTCAGTATGTCACTCCCTCTCACTATCTTGACCACTGAAGATGGTGGCAGTGTCCACCGAAACTGTTTGGTAATTATATTCTTCGTCTACAAGTGTTGGTTTTATTCACCGGCTCGTAGTATTTTTTTCTTTTAACTAAGATACATGAAATAAGCTGCAAAAATACGAAAATACGAGCTTACTTAATGTAAATGAATTATAGTACGTTCAAGATGGAGGGAAGGCATTTTGTATTTTGTTTGTGATGTTATAGTGTCTCTCAGGATCCTAGGATCCTCTCTCGGCTGAACCAAATTGTCTGGCGTCAGCTGGAACATGATGCTAGAGTTATGTCGGTCGTGAGGGGGTTAATGGTGACGGTATTGACACTGTCAGGCTCCTATGACTCACTCAGTCGAATAAAATCGTCTGAGTCAGCTGAAATGGGGTACTAGAGTTGTCCCAAGCACCAGAGGGTTAAGATTCTTAACCCTCTGGTGCTTGGGACAACTCTAGTATTCCATTCCAGCTGACAGACGATTTTGTTCGGCTGAGTGAGTCATAGGAGCCTGACAGTTACTACACTGTCACCATTAACCCCCGCATGACCGGCATAACTCTGGTATATCATGTTCCAGCTGACGCCAGACAATTTGGTTCAACCAAATTGGGAAACGTGGTCAGTTGGAACATGATGCTAGAGTTATGTCGGTCGACGGGAGTTGCACAGGTGACGGTGCGTTGACACAACACTGTCAGGCTCCTATGACTCACTCAGTCGAATGAAATCGTCTTAACCCTCTGGTGCTTGGGACAACTCTAGTACCCCATTTCAGCTGACAGACGATTTTGTTCGGCTGAGTGAGTCATAGGAGCCTGACAGTGTCAATACCGTCACCATTAACCCCCTCACGACCGACATAACTCTAGCATCATGTTCCAGCTGACGCCAGACAGGTTCAGCCGAGTGGGTCTGGGGCACTAAATGAAAATATCCAAAAAATATTAAAGCGGGGGCTATATCAATTTTGCCACAGGAGGTATACCAAAATTGGACTTTTTAATAAAACCCCCTCCTCTCTCACTCCCTGTGTTTTGTATATGTCCCTCTCTGTCTGCCTGTGGTGTGTCTGTCCCACCCTCTGTGTGTGTGTGTGTGTGTCTACTGTGTGAAGGTGGCTGTGTACGTGTCTTGTGTGTCTACTGTGTGAAGGTGGCTGTGTACGTGTATGTAGTAGTGTGTGTCTACTGTGTGAACGTGGCTGTGGCTATGTACGTGGCGTGTGTGTGTGTCTGGATGTGCGTCTTGATGTGTGTATGTATGTAGTAGTGTAGTGGTGTGTGTGTGCGTCTTGATGTGTGTATGTATGTAGTAGTGTGTGTAAGTGTCTTGGTGTGTGTCAGCTGAAGTGTATGGGGGCCTTGTGGTTTTAAGGAAAGCCTGCTACGCAAACTTCCCTCAGCCACATTTTAAAGAAACCTCTATCACACCGGGACTTGAACCCGGGTCCTCCTGATCAGCAGGCCAGCACCATGCTGACCATGCCACTGCGGCCCCATAAGAATACCGGCTAAAACTTCTACTGTATTTTATTTCTTTACATGTTTACAAAAAATGGGAAATTGAACTATCATGCACAGACTAAACTAAATTGTCATGTACCTATTAATGTCGCTTTAGGAGGAGATATCTCGAAATTTCCTGAGCTACTTGGAATACCTAAGCCTGCAGTTTAATGCTAATCATGAACAAGTGCTATGGAAAGAATATAGAGCAGTTGCTACTTATATAAAGGGAGAAAGTAAAAACTGCAACTTAGACTGCTATCCAACGGCAGGACTTAAACGATTAACCATATATTACATAAACTTAACACACTGAGTGACACAGAAACTAAACATATGATACAAATTCTTTAATGAAACTTATAATGAGAGTACAAATGACAAAATATACACTGCACAGGAAGACAGTACAGTACTCATTGGTTATACCTTCTGTGAGAACTGAGAATGAAAGCCTATCTGTTGTACCGATTTATAAACGGAAGAGATGAATCGCTAAATTTGATCCACAGTAAAAAATAATAATAATAATGAATACATAAAACAATAAAGACAAACCATATAGACTACATGTCCACCCTAAACTGACAAAAACCTGGCATCTCTCCACCTTGAATGCTGAGCTGTTTCTAGAGATAAAGACTAGATTATCATGCAAATCACAATGAAGATCTATGGGGAGGATGCAAAACCATAATACTGTCTTATTCTGCCACTTAGATACAGGAACTAAGCAGCAGAAGGACTAAAATTTGTCAAGGTGAGCCAACTACAATGACACAGATGAAGTCTGAGATTATATAATGTGTAATCATGAACTGATTGCATCATTCAGTAAAGATTACAAAAGGAAAAGCTATCAAATCTGAAAGTGTAAGTACTATACAAGATATGATTAACCTTGTACATCCATATTCTGAGATATGCTTCCTATATCATAGCCTACACACAAATTCATCCCCCTCAACAGTAATGGTATATTCCTGCTGTCTCCTGACTTCCAATCAACTTATGAAACCTCTCTCCTAATTACAGTACAGTAATATGTTAATGAAGGCTGCTAGTAATTACCTTCAGTATGATAATTCTTATTTAAAGGTAGCAGCAATGGTTAATGAAGGATGTAAGGTATGCAGTCCTTCCAGTTCAATATACTATATCTCCAATCAGGCTTTATCCAGTGTCTCTCCTACACATGTTAATACCTTCAGTCTTCACTAGTTTAACTCACAGAGCAGGGATTTTTTTTTTTTTTCATGCCATCTCATGATTATATTTAGCTTTGTATAGACTTCTGGAAGTGTAGGGGTTAGGCACAGCCTCACTGAACTCCTGCAATAGCAGAGACTTTGCATAAGTTGAATAAAATTGCCTTCTGGCACTATGAATAAACTGAAAAGGGCATCACAGGGATTGCAAGAGTTAAAGGGACTCGCGAAGTTTATATCCCCGATGTAAACAAACTACCCATTAGTTTTTACACACATCCCCTCATTTTTTCCAGCCAATTAACCTACTATGCCTGCCCATGTACAGGATCACATTCGACCTTAAAACCTAAACAGATGGTGTGAATATCGGGGGATTTAAGTAGCACTGCTTACTCGAGTTTAAAGGGACATCTTGGTCACCTGGAGATACACACCGCCGTATATCATCCTTATAGCTAATAATTACAACTTACATCAGCCGACTACACCTCTCGATAATGACAGAAAACACTGATAAACACATGGGCATAAGAATTACCATAATAAGAAGTAGACTAACACCGTAAAGAATAAAATCTTCACTCATCTCCAGCATCTCTCAACGTTGCTCCCATAATGCACCAGTGACGTCACACTTCAAATTAAACATTTACTTATTAAATTTTAAGAAGAAAATAGAGGATGGAAGTAATGCGATTATAAGTGGCTGGAGAATGGCTGGGAGAAGGAGGGAGGTGAGAAGACAGGAAGAAATCAGTAGGATAGAAGTTGTGGAAGCAATGAAGAAAGTTAAATCGGGGAAAGCCCCAGGAATTGATGGGTGTGTGGTGAAATGCTGAAGCATACAGATAGTAGTAGAATGGATGTGGAAGATGTGCAGATTGGCCTGGGAGGAAGGTAGAGTCCCGGAGGATTGGAAGTCAGATATAATTATTCCCTGGTACAAAGGAAAAGGAGAAAAAGAAGTGGTGGTAATCATAGGGGCATTTGTCTTCTTAGTATAATGGGAAAGTGTATGGTAGGATACTTATTGACAGAGTTAGAGAAAGAACAGAGAAATTAGTGGGAGAAGAACAGGGAGGCTTTAGGAACGGAAGAGGTTGATGTAGATCAGATATTCATTCTTAGATCTTGAGTGGAAAAGTTTCTAGAGAAGGGAAAGAAGTTGTATGCGGCTTTCATGGATTTGAAGAAAGCATATGACAGGGTGGATAGACAAGGATTGTGGAAAGTGTTAAGAATATATGGAGTAGATGGGAAGTTGTTGAATGCTGTGAAGAGTATGTACCATTCCCAACAGAAGTGCGTGTGGATGGTGAACTAATGAGTCCACGCTTTGAAGGTTGGGTTGAAACAGGGATGTGCCATGTCTCCATGGTTGTTCAATCTGTATATGGATGGGGTAATAAAAGAGGTACAAGGTAGGGTAGTGGATGTTGGAGTGGCCCTGGTGAGAGAGGGTAGTGTTTGGAAACTCCCTGTACTGTTGTTTGCAGATGATACTGTGTTGTTGAGTGAAGACGAAGGGGAGCTGCAAGGCTTGGTGGATGAGTTTGGGAGAGTATGTAAGAAACGGAATCTAAAGGTGAATGTAGGGAAGAGTAAAGTGATGGTCTTTGAGAGAGGTGAAGTCAGTGAATGTACAGCGAGGTTGGATGGTGAGGAATTGGAAAATGTGAGTACGTTTAAGTACTTGGGTAGTGTGATGAGTAAGGATGGAGGTTTGGAGGGTGAAGTGCTTGAAAGGGTACAGCAGGGAAGAAAGGTTGCTGGTTCTTTGAAAGCAGTGATAAGAAACAGGGAAGTGAGCATGGAAGTGAAAAAGTTACTACATGACAGTATTGTGATACCAACTCTAACGTATGCAAGTGAAGCTTGGACGTTGTTGGAAGGACACAAGTCAAGAGTGAGAGCAGTGGAAATGAGTTATTTAAGAGGAGCCTGTGGAGTCACATGGAGAGACAGGCTGACGAATGAGGATATAAAGGAGCGTTGTGGTGTGGATGTGGATGTGATAGGAAGCGTTAGGAGAACACACTGAGGTGGTTTGGCCATGTGGAGAGGATGGAGGGTGAAAGACTGACGAAGAGAATGTATGTGAGTGAGGTGGAGGGGGGAAGAGGGAGGGGAGGCCGAGGATGAGATGGAGGGATGGGGTGGAGAGGTATATGAAAGACGGGGGTGTGAGTTGGGAGCAGGGCAGTGAAATGGCGGGGGACAGGGCGACTTGGAGGCGATTTGTTTGTGGCCACCCCAAACGGGATTGAGGCGTCTGGCAATAGATAGAGATAGATAGAAGATTAAATAACTAAAGCTAACACTGATTTGAACTAATACACATCTGGTCCACAGGTCGTGCTGGAGTCTGCTGCCTTGACGCTGCTTCCTTGCCACACTGGTCATACCCTGCTGAAGTTTGGTCTGCCCTGCCGTGAGAAGCCTGACGGTGGTGTGGTGTCTTCCCCTACTCTGAGATGCCTGGTGGTGGTGGTGGTGGTGGTGGTGGTGGCGGCAGAGGCGGCGGCGGCAGCGGCGGCGGCAGGGTGTCGTGTCTTCCCCAGCCGTGAGAGTACTTGCTGCTGCTACTGGTGATCTGCCCTGACCTGCCGAGAGAAGCCTGGTGGTGATGGTGTGATCTGCCTTGCAAGTTGGGTCGCTCCCCTCCAGGATGTTCTGTGGACAAATGCTACTTTTGAATGCATATTTTATATTGCTGTCTCTGTTAATGTATTCTATACTGAAGTATTAATAATGAAAACTTAAATTTTCTGTCTTGTTTCATTACCTTTTAAACTGTGGCTTTGACTTAATATAGGTGATAAGTATATTGCGCTCTGCAGTCTTGTGTGTTGTGGGGACGGCTTTTGTGATGAGCTAAGACATTCTGATCGCTTCACCAAATTACTGCTCAGCCGTGTGATCAGTGGACATAAAAGATTATACAATACAATGATATACAGCTAAGCATAAAAAAGGTTATGGGAATTCTCCACCATGCAATCAATGGACCTAAATTAAAGCCTATATTATAAAGCTAAGCCTGAAGAGGGTTGTGGGAAGTAGATAATGATGCAGGGTAGACACTGGTAATGTTCACTGAGCCGTGCCCGCAACACACAAGAACTGGGTGGCGTAATATATGGACCACCTTGTATAATGAGAGGCCGTAAGTGTGTGCTGACTCACAAACTTGCCATCAATGCCCCGTCATAACTATTACTGTGTCTTGTAGGAAGCACAAAGAAAACAGGCCACAGAATACCTCCTTGTCTCTTGTTCCTCCTACACAAACATACACGCCTTTCACTTTAACTTGACACAGAGTTTTATTTAAAGCATACCAGAATGTCACGCAGATCAGTAGCAGAAACAGCCAATACTACAGCCCAACATCCTTTCCACAGCACTCATTCGTGACTACCATCATATTCTAGTGATAACTATCGCTACTACTCGGCAAACCGTATGGAAACTATAAGCTATCTGTCTATCCATCTATCTATAGCCAGACGACTTAATCCCGTAAGAGGTGGCCACAAACAAGTCGCCTCTATGCCACCCTGTCCCCCGTCATTATGCATCACTTCCCCTAATTCACACCCTCTCTCATATACATCCCAACTCCATCCTCCACTTATAAGTAATACATTAAAACAACCGTGAATTACTGCCGCACAAGCTGAGCCCTAATCATATCCAACACAAACACGAAGGAGCTTTAAAGAACAGAAAACAATACCTTGATAGCAGAAGACACTAAGACCACAAGTACTGACAGCCTACACCAAGAAACATAACTAATTTCAGTCAGAGACCAAGTGAATATGAGAGGCACACAGTTCATCACTTCAGCTCAAGATCCGTCCCACCTTTGTAACCTTATGTTGCATCATCCTCTCCACAAATAAACAAAATCGAACAACCGCCCAACACTACACAGATTATCTTTGCAACATATCCCCTCCTCCACCCGACTCTACACTTCCCAGACACATACACAAACTCACAAACACCCCAGCCAGCCAAAACTTTCTATACCAAACACATACATAAACACACAGACACCCCAGCCAGCCAAAACTTTCTATACCAAACACATACATAAACACACACACACACATCAGCCAGCCAAAACTTTCTATACCAAACACATACATAAACACACACACACCCCAGCCTGCCAAACCTTTCTATACCAACACATACATAAATACACAGACACCCCAGCCAGCCAAAACTTTCTACCAAACAGCATCCTTCATGTGCCACCACCAAACATACACCCTTCAGACACTACCGAACCCAGAGACACGAGTACACCAACCTTCCCTGCTACAATACTAACACAAAATATAACACACATACAATCCCCTGCGATCATACTGCAAAGTGGCACCCCCACACCACAGCACACCCACTCACTTCCTGCACCACACCACCACAACACAGACAATCCTTCAACATAACACAGGGTTCACATCCAGAGGAGGCTAAGGTGTAACAAGAACAACAACAACAACAACAACTCAGGCCAAGTTAAAGTGAAACGAGTCTAGTTACAAAAGGAAAATTATTTCAAGTTATTTTGTAAGCGCTTCGGGTACACAAAGTTACAAGGCCACAGGGAACGAACTGCATACCGAGGGTTATAATACTGTGGCGGCTTAGGGGGCTTTATACCACCTTTTCTTCAGTGATTTATTGTTCAAGCGAGCGAGCGTACAAAGCAAGCGAGAGAGAACACTATGTGACGTGGTATAATAGGGAGGCAGAGAACAGCGCCAAGACTGTGTTGTCTAGGAAACTATTAAAGCAACAACAGATCTATGGACATCATTAGAAACCTAGTAAAAAAAAAAATAATAGGAGTTACTTGAGGGACTTTTCTCAAAATTTGCCGCGCCAGTTCTGATAAAAGGAAAATAAACGTACCAAACTGAGTACCAGAACCGAGTTATTTTAGTTTTTAAAACTACTGCTGATCTGTTCAGACAGCTGGAAAGCTTATGAAGAAGCAATTGATACTAAAGTTAAATAGACTTAGCTTTTAACATCAAGCGAGATGGATGGATGGATGGATGTGGAATCGTGGATGCTTGGACCGATGGTAGAGTTCCTGCTGTTTCGTCCTTCCACCTGCCGACAAAAATCATCATCAATATCATCATCATCATAATCATCATCATAATCATCATCATCGTAGTTGTCGTCCTCATTACCACCACCATCATCATCATCATCATCATTATTTACACCGTCATTCTCATTATCATTACCATTCTCCTCCTCCTCCTCCTCATCATCATCATCATCATCATATTATCATCATCACCTACCTATTTATCTATATCTGTTTATCTATAGCCAGACGCCTTAATCCCGTAAGGGGTGACCACAAGCAAATCGCCTTCATGATGTACTGTCCTCTACCATTTAGCTCAAGTATCCCAGTCATATGTTTCTACTCTTTCCCTCCATCTCATCGTCGGTCTCCCCCTCCCCCTCTACCCTTCCAACTCTACCCTTCCAAGTGCACTCTGGTCATTTTCTTATTCGCCATCCTCTCCACATGGCCAAACCATCTCGAAGTGTTTCTCTTAACACTTTCAGTCTCATCCACATCGGCATCACAACGCTCCTTCATCTGCCCATTTGTCTCTCTGTCTCTCTATGAAACTCCACATGCTCCTCTCAAGTAGCTCATTTCCACCGCTCTCACTCTTGTGTCCTTTCAACAAGATCCAAGCTTCACTTCCATACTTTAAAGTGGGAATCACAGCATGCAGTGCCCTTTTTTTTCATACTTTCATCCTCAGTTCCCTCTTCCTAATCACTGCTTTTTAGAGAACAAGCAACCCTCCTTCCCTGATGTATCATTTCAGTCACTTCATCCTCTAATCTTCCATCCTTATTCATCATATTACATAAATACATAAATGCACTCATATTCTTCCATTTCCTGACTATGCAGCCTCACTGTGCATTCCGTAACCTCATACGTTGAGATGTTAAAGCATCACCACCATCAGCATCAACATCATTATCACCATCAATATCATCACCATCAGCCTGTGACACACCACTGAATGATAAGGACCCTCTCACCTTTCTCCACTCTGATCCATCGATTGTTAGCCAGTTCCGTTATTGCTCGGTAGATCTGCATCATATGATCTCTCAATCTTGTTGTCTGTGCACCTCTTCTTCTCACTCCATCTCTGGCTTGCCATTCAGTTACGCTCGCTCTCCTTCTGTTATCTCTTCTGTGAAAGACGTGACCTGAGGTGTGTGTGTGTGTGTGGAGTTACCTGGAAACAAGCTCAGAATTACTAGATGTGGGAGCTTAAGGACCCTTTGGTTAATCCCCTTGGTGTGGTGTGGTGTGGAAGGGTGGTTGGTGTGGTAAAGTTTGGGGTGGTGTGGTGTGGGGTGGTGTGGTGTGGGGTGGTGTGGTGTGGTGTGGTGTGGTGTTGGGTGGTGTGGTTTGGGGTTGTGTGGTGTGGGGTTTTGTGGTGTGGGGTTTTGTGGTGTGGGGTTTTGTGGTGTGGGGTTTTGTGGTGTGGGGTTTTGTGGTGTGGGGTTTTGTGGTGTGGCATGGTATGGCGTGTTGTGGTGCTGTGCGGCTTCACTGTCCCTAAAATCTAGAGGAATGTAGAACCTCGTTCGAAAATCATTAGTGAGAAGCAGATGGACATGGCCGCTCTTTGATGTGCCCTGATAAAACGTAAACAAAACGTGTGTTGCATCCTCACAACTAAACCAATATAAATGAGGATAATTATTCCATTTAAATAATTCACGGTCCAGAGAAAGACCAAAACTGAGCTACTATTTCGGACACACATCCATCCCTTTCCTTGCGATAAATAAAGAGACAGTGAACAATGATTTTTGAAACCCATTGAGTGACCTTAGGAATCCAGTATGTTTTTTCAGAATATAGTGTAAATGTTTAGTATTTGTATGGCCAAGAAGAGCAATATCCCTGACCTCATTTGCACTCTTATGATATAAATAGTTCGAGTGTGAGGGAAATGCTGTACACACGCACGCACGCACGCAAATACACACAAGCATGCGCGGACACACACACACACACACACACACACACACACACACACACACACACACACACACACATTCTCTCTCTCTCTCTCTCTCTCCTACACACAGTCACCAACTACATTTGAAGAGAAACGAAAAACAAGAGGTGACTCAGCCATAGACATGAAGATCGTCGCCGTCACCATCATCATCGTCATCACCATCATCATCGTTGTCGTAGTCGTCATCATCATCATCATCATCATCATCATCGCCAGGAGCAACAGCGTCAAGCACAGCAATCATCACAACCCTGTTAAAGAGTTACTACATAAGTTCCATCACCGTCATCATCATCATCATTATTATCCCAACTGCTTCATCATCATTACAATCACCATAATCTCGGTCCAGTTAGTTGGTTCAGGAGTTTCAACATCACTATCATCAGCAGCATCACTATCATCATTATCAATATCATCTCCGACAACCCTATTATCATCATCATCAGCCTGTGACACACCGCCGCAGGATAAGGACCCCTGTTCAATCTAACTTGGCGTAAAATTGCAATCTCTTTCTTAAATTTTGTGTTGTGACAAGGGGTTAACACTAGATTAATGCTAGTCACGAAGAAGGGACGTGGAAATGATGCAGAGCTGTATATTTGTCCAAATTTACCACTGCACTACGGGAAATCAGCTGCAAAAAAACGACGATCTCGGCCTAGGCAAATGAAGGAACACCACCATAATATACTTTGTGTGTGTGTGTGTGTGTGTGTGTGTGTGTGTGTGTGTGTGTGTGTGTGTGTGTGTGTGTGTGTGTGCGCGCGCGCTTCAGGACAAAATAATTTACATACAATAATTTTTTCCATCACATTGTCCCTCTCATATCTGAATCGCACTTATCAGTATACATTCAGGTCCCAAACTGTACTGTTGGGTGGACATGGACAAGGAGGCAGGCAAGCCTAGTCCACCAATCTGATCGGAACGAGAATCTACAGGATGACACTCACACTGCTATTTCACTGGTGCTGAGACACCAAGATTGAGGCGGTACAAGGCCTCCTCATCTCCCTCACACCAACAGCCCCCTTGTCTCATCAGAATTACGTCTAGTAGCCTCATAGGTAATATTTCTTTGGGCCATGATACTTCCTGGCTGTCAGTGCGATATCCTTGTGTCCTAATGTAGTCACCTTAATGGCTAAGAACAGCAAATATCCAACACTTACCTCAGGGATGCACAGCAACACACACACACACACACCCTCGTCCTTCCACTGTCATACGGCCACTAGCAAAAGTAGCCAAGTAGCGACGCCTACCAAGACGAGAGACTTGTCCAGCTACTTTTACAACCACTAGATGGTACCCGGGCCCCCTCATGGTAGGGGCAACTCTAGTATTTTATTCCAGGTACTGCTTGGCGATAGCATTCAGCTGAGAGTGAGTCATACTACTATAAGAGTGATAATGCTGTCTCTATTAACTCTCATAATCATACAGGTCTCTTTACCATCCCTACCCAAAAATAAATTGTGTGTGTGTGTGTGTGTGTGTGTGTGTGTGTGTGTGTGTGTCCATATGAGTATTCATAAATGTGTGCATCAGTGTGTGTACTCATCAGTGTGTGCATCAGTGTGTGTATGCATCAGCGTCTGTGTGTATCAGTGTGTGCATACATTGCCGTGTGCGTGTATCAGTGTCTGAATGCATCAATGCGTGCTCATCGGTGTGTTTGTGCCAGCGTGTGTGCGTACATCACTGTGTACGTGCAACAATGCCTGCATGAATCAGTATGTGTGTATTGAAACATATGTGGGTGCATCAATATATATGTACTACCATGTGCTTGCTTCCTTCCAGGAGCATAAGCTTTGTAAATATAGGTAAATTAAGTGCGCCTTCGTGCATTCCCTGTATGTATGTATGTATGCATGCATGTATGTATGTGTGTGTGCAGGTGTGTACATGTGTGCACGTGGGTGTGCGTCTGAGTATATGTGTGTGTTGTGTTTGTGTGTTTTTTTGAGCAGATGCGTGTGTACGTGAATGCACTTACAGCAGATTTATGACTACAGAAGTAAGCTTGTTTTTGCCAGCACGTTCTCACCCTAAAATACAAGCCTCAGTAGTCACTTTATATTCAGGTTCTGATCTGTACTGCTGCGTGGACAGAGACAAGGGGGAAACAAACCATGTCCACCAGTTTGATCGGCACGAGAATCCACAGGACGATACTTACTTATTTCACTGGTGCTGAGACGCCAGAACTGAGATGCTGCTCGGCTCCCTTCCCTCACACACTGCCCCCTTGTCTCATCAAACTGACGTGTATTACCTTTATTTTTTACTTGTCTTTGGCCTATGATACATCCTGGCTGTCAGCAAGATATCCTTGTGTCCTAATGTAATTATCTTAATGACTAAAAACAGCAAAATCCAACGGTTACCTCAGGAGATTGTCAACGCACCCTTACCTTCCCATCTCCTTTACTCACTGATACCTTCTTCGTCTCACCGACAAATACATTGTTACCCATATTTTTTACATGTCTTTAGCTTATAACACTCCCTGGCTGCCACTAATATATCTTTGTGTCCCAGTTTACCCCCCCTGAATGGCTAATAACAGCAAATTCCAACACGTACCCACAAGAAAGCGCCGACGTTCCCTCTCCCTCTCGTCGTCCGGAGGCCACTGACTGACAGAGGCAAGCAGCGAGTCCTACCAAGCTTAGAATCTTTGCTTAGCTACTCTTATAGCCAAAAGATGGTATGGTGACCCTCTCATGACAGGGATTACTCTAGTGTTCCATCCCAGCTAATCCTAGACGCTTTGATCCACCTGAGAGTAAAGCATAGGAAACAGAGAGTGATCGTACTGGCATAATTTACAATGTTATTATTGGAATATTCTCCCATCCTTATATTGCTGAGGTCAGAAGGTTTTATTCAGCTGAGAGTGGGTTGTAGGAGTCTTGTGTGTAAAAGAGAGCAGGTGTAAGGACGATAGCAATCAGAATCAGCAATAAAGTACTGTATCATTACTAAATATTTACATGCATTAGATATCTGTTACGTATAGCACAAATTGAAGGTTCAGATAAAAGCAGAGATATATTTTTGTGCTTTCTCTCTCTCTCGTTTTATCTTTCTCTTGCCACACCCTCTCTTCGTGTCTTCCCTTTCGCTGCCTCAGGTGGGTAAGGCCTGTCTCCAGCTTATAATGCTCGCTCTCTTCATGCTCCACTTATAGCGTTCACTATGATATGGATAACTATAAAAATGAGATGGCCATTAAAGCTAATCGTACCTTTAAAAGATGTTTAAGGTACATTGAGGAAAGTCAAGAGGCCATGGAGAATCAACAGACATCGAGAGCAAAAGTAAAAGAGATTCGTACAGGAGATAGGGTTTATGTACGAAAGATTCCCAAGCCAGGAGAGCCTAAGAAACTTCAACCTCTATATGATGGACCTTTTAGAGTGAAAGGGAAAATTAGTGATGTGATAGTAAAACTGGTAGACATAAACACGGGGAGAGTCATGAAAGTCCACACAGACAGAGTCAGGCTTGCCCACGAAGATAATTTAGACGAGACAATGAATGGTAATGTGCGGAGAGCATATCCCCTTCATGAGGATCCTCTCCCACCAGAGGAAGTGCAAAAATATGAACTGAGAGATATTTTAGACGTAGAAAGAGCGGACGAAGGAAACGCCTCACAATTGCAGGAAACAGAGGAAAGTACTCAAAGCGTGCAGAGCTTGCACGAAGAGCAAGAAGAAGGTGCGGTGGCTGATTCGATTGATGATGCCGAAGGAGGAAGAAAAACCTATAGTCTAAGATCTACGGGACAGGTAACAGACTTACCTAATATTATGGATAGGCCTATAGAATACCTAAAATAAAAGTTGACCCTTTTTACGGGTCCTACTGACCGTGATCATCAGTGGACTTGGAAGTCAAGCATGGGAAGACCTACCAGTGAGAGCGGGACTTGCATTCACCGCACAACGTCAGGCCCACAGAATAATAATAATAATAATAATAATAATAATAATGACGTATAGAAAAGGGGGGGAAAGGAAGGAAGGTAAAGAATGATTGTGTATATGTGATGAGTGTTATGCAACCAGGGCGATGACACGACGGCAGGAACTAGGCCTTAATTTAAACTCCCGGCCTTACTGAGAGCTCAGGTTCCTGGTTGCATTGTGTATGGTGCATGTGTGTGTGTGTGTGTGTGTGTGTGTGTGTGTGTGTTTTTAAGTAGGAGAGGAAGAATTTAGACTAAGAGAAAGAGTGTCGGGGCTTAACCCAACGTGCGTGTGTTTGGTGTTGGGAAGGGGGGGGGGGTCTCACGTGCACTGTGTTGTTACTTAAGGACGGGAGGAGTGAATAGCCACGGCTTTCTCTGCCAAGCATTGGCTTATTGGCTGCCTCTCAGGTTCATCTGATTTTTCCGGCTCCAGAAGCCTGGGTAGGATGGTAGGATACGGGTGTTAGGGTAAGGTGTTGTAGGGGGGCTTGGGTAGGGGGATAAGGAAAGGGGAGGGGTGGAGGAAGGGGAGTATGGGGGGGTGAGGGTCTGAGGCGGGGCTGCTGGATATGAGGATGGCGGGTTATTACGTGGCTGCCGTGATCTTGATAATGGGTGTAGGGGTGGTTTAGAGTCTTAAGTGAATTGCAGGGTGTGAACTAAGTAGTTGATTAATAAAAGGGTCAGTAATAAACAAACTATTGGTGCTTAAGTGAACCCTCAGCGAAACACGAACATGTTCCGCCCTTGCCATGACGCGAGACTGGTGTGCATTGGTTCCCTGTGGGGTAACCAGACAGCGAGGCGCCGCGGAGCTGGGCGGCGCATGTATACACTCCTCGCGTAACATTGGGTAACTGAGGCGGTGATGGCTGGTGTGGCAGCGAGATGCGGCTGAAGAGGTACAGTAGACGGCCTGGCGCCATGGCCTAACCGAAGCAGACGTACACCCCACCACACCAAGAGCGACACTGAGGGTCGCTGACTGGGCATGGGGGTTTTAAATGGGTTGAGGCAGACAGGTAGACGCCGCATTGGGGGCGGGGCTTGCAATAAAGAAAATTCCCACAAAATGTAGGGGACCCTTATGTAACTTTGACGAATCTTTATACCGACCATTGTCGATTCGTTTTAATTTTCTCTCTCTCTCTCTCTCTCTTGTTCTTACGTTGCCTCATGTTCAAAGGTCCTTTTATTTCTTAATGGCGGTGGTCTAATATAAATTTCCATGTGGCTCTATATGTGGACACTCAGTGGATTGTGTTTTCCATTCTTTCCAGCTAATCTACAGTTTATCACATCTTTCCTGGCTTATTTCCCAGCGATATCTATACTGCATTCGGATTCTACACTAAGTTATTTCCTGCTTAATCAGTTGCTTTGTACTGTGATCGTATCGTATCTTTTATAAAAGCTCCAATAAGCTTGCATGCGTCGGCCTTAGTCACATGATGGCTCTCCACGCTGCTTGATCTCTGGCAGCCTCCCTATTCAGTCCCTTATCCCTGAGGTCACACTCTATGACCTCGTCTCAGGTCTTTTTCGGTCTGCCTCTGGCAACCCTACCCCCGACGTTCACACTTCTTACTGTAGATCCATAATATCTGAATGTTTCTTGTCTGCTTCTTACCATTCGTAGAGGTTCCCTGTAGGCTACTGTGTGTGTGTGTGTGTGTGTGTGTGTGTGTGTTCTTACCTAATTGTTCTTACCTAATTGTACCTTTTTAGGAATGAATAAAGCTCGTACTGTCCCGTGTATTAAACCATTTGTATCATACATATCCTTAAATTTATGAAACGTTTTGGCACACACTATTTCATTCGGTAGTGCATTCCACTGGTCAATTATTGCTCTATTTGGGAAACTAAATTTCCTTACGTCTTTATTGCCTCTCCTTTTATGCAGTTCTTTGCAGTGTCCTCTTACTGCTGCATCCCCATAGGTTATATACTCATTTAGGTCTATTTTCTCCTTCCCTGATATGCATTTATATAGTATAATCATGTCTCCTCTTTTCCTTCTCTCCTGTAGTGTAGGTAGATTCAGTTTTTCTTCGTAGCTTAGATCCCTTAAGCTTGGTACCCTTCTTGTAGCTGCCCTTTGAACTTTTTCAATCTTATCTATGTGTTTTTTTAGATGAGGACTCCAGACTACTGACGCATACTCCAGGGTTGATCTGATGAATGATGTTATTATCTTTCTTAGTATGTCTTCATTTGTGTGTGTGTGTGTGTGTGTGTGTGTGTGTGTGTGTGTGTGTGTGTTCTTACCTAATTGTATCTTTACAGGAATGAGTCAAGCTCGTACTGTCCCGTGTCTTAAACCATATTAATCGTACATATCCTTAAATATGTGAATTGTTTTGGCACACACTATTTCATGCGGTAGTGCATTCCATTGATCAATTGCTCTGTTTGGGAAACTGAATTTCCTTACGTCTTTATCACCTCTCTTCTTATGCAGTTTTTTGCAGTGTCCTCTTGCTGATGCTTCCCCATATGTTAAGTAATCATTTATGTCTATTTTCTCCTTCCCTGATATGCATTTATATAGCATTATCATGTCACTTCTTTTCCTTCTCTCCTGTAGTGTTGGTAGATTCAGTTTATTTAGTCTTTCTTCGTAGCTTAGGTCCCTTAAGCTTGGTATCCATCTTGTAGCGGCCCTTTGAACTTTTTCAATCTTGTCTATGTGTTTTTTGGAGATGAGGACTCCAGACTACTGATGCATACTCCAGGGTTGGTCTCATGAATGATGTTATTATCCTTCTTAGCATGTCTTCATTTATGTATGTGAATGCTATTCTCATATTTGCAAGCAATGTATACATGTTCCGTACCTTCTCACTGATGTGGTCAGTCGGAGATAGTCTGTTATTGATAATCACACCTAGGTCCTTCTCTCTTTCTGATGTGTATAGGGTTTTATTTCCTAACTTATAATCCCAATCAGGTCTTTTTCCACTTTTACCAAACTTGATTAATGACACTTGTCCACATTGAATTCCATTTGCCATGTACTACTCCATTCATGAAGTTTATTTAATTCTTCTTGTAGCTCTTTACAAGAGTCTGTGTTAGTAATTCTCCTTTGTATTTTTGCATCATCTGCAAACATATTTAGATAGCTTTCATTTCCAGTGTTACTGTTTATATCATTTATATACACTAAAAGCATAATTGATGCCAGCACTGAGCCCTGTGGTACTCCACTAGTCACTTCTTTCCATGATAAGTAGTTTCCCCTTAGTACTGTTCTCATTTCTCTTTTTATGAGAAAATCTTTCATCCAACAAAACAGTTTGCCTTGAATTCCTCCTTGATGGTACAGTTTCCATAAAAGTCTTTGGTGTGGTACTGTGTCAAATGCTTTCTTGTGTGTGTGTGTGTGTGTGTGTGTGTGTGTGTGTGTGTGTTTAGGGGTGTGTGAGATGTGTTATGTAAGGATTTTTTTTTTCTCTCCTTTACTCCAGTTCATTTTACAAGTGCATATGTAAGTCTGATCATGTATGTCTGCCTGATTCGCCACGACTACAATATATCATCTTGCCTGGTCGCTTGCCTGCTCGTTACTTACAGCCTCGTATCTGCATAATGAACCATGAAATATTGTAACTGGCTGACCGTGGCAGGACAAAGAGAGATAAAGAGGGGGGATAAGAGATAAAGAGCAGAGAGTAAAAGCAAAAAGAACAGAGTATGAGATAAAGAGAGCAGAGACTGAAACAAAGCGCATAAAGGCAGAATGGGGCCAGAAAAAGTGAAAAAAAAAACGAAGAACGAATAAAAGAACACAGGGTAACAGTAATATAGGCTTAGATAGGAAGTTCGGAGGCTGATGAGGACTATGAGGAGTGCTACAGTATAAGCAGACGAGACTACGTGGTTCAGAGGCTGATGAAGGCTGTGAGAAGACCATGAATGATTTGAGAGAGTTGTCATTGTATAATCAGACAGGACGTGTACAACTCCCAATATGGTGTGTGTAATCAGCAGAAAAAAAGCCTTGCACGAGGGAGGTCGTAAGCTACAAACGTGCTATTGACCAATTACCAATAGGAGGAGTGTAATTGATAATAAACACCCTTGCACGAGAGGGAGGCAGGAGGCTTTAAAAACATACCATTGACAGATTACCAATAGGACGAGTTTAATAAACACCGATGTAAAACACACGAATAAACATCGATGCCTGAGAGGTGGGGAGCTGTAAACATATACCAGTGATGTCACCAACTGGACGAGAGTAATAGACAGTAAACACCCTTACTTGAGAGGAGGCGGAAAGCTTTAGAAACATTCCAGTGGCATATTAACCTTTATATTAAGCAAACCACTGACATATCTATTAACGCTTGCCATAAAAGACTGAACTTGAGTCTGTTATCTCGCAGCCACATACGAAAAGACATAAAACAAGGCATATCCAACGACTTTCAGTACAGCAACGTCTCTTCAACCTCATTCTTACTTCTGACGACTTTATTCAACTTGGGCAACGTATCTGCTAATGAAACTTGGGCAGGATATCTGGTACACAAGGCTGTATCTACTGCCATCTTTCTAGTTCTAGTATTTTCCACGAAGCTCTTATACAATCGTTCAGAGAGAGCTAAATAAACTAAAAACATATGCTATACTGAGGAAGAGGCAATCGTAACTATAAAGGGCGCTATTCTTAAGCAGTCCACCCTCAGTCACACGAGAAGTGAAACATACAAACACAAAGTTTCAGTCACACAAGGCACACACAAAATATATAAAATAGACGAAACACGAAGCGAGCACAAACACACACAAATACACACACACACACACAAAACCACGCCCACCTCCTGTGATGTTTGACTTTGGAAGGACCGACCAACAAAAGACCGTAATGCATAAACGAATTTATATAGGCCTAGTCTCAACTAAACTATCCATATTTGCTCGAACTGAATCCTGCCTAACCTCGAATGACCTAATCCAACCTAAATTAACCCAACCTAATCTAACTTAACCTCATCTAACCCAGTCTAATTGTATTTAACTTCACAATCTCACATAACCTCCTCATACATAACCTAACCAATTCTGACGCAGCCTAACCGCATCTAACCCTACCTAATCCTACCCAGTCTCACTTAACCATACCATACCTGACCTAACCCAACCCAGTCAAGCCTAAAATGACCTAATCCAACCGAACCTAACCCAGCCTAACCCAACCAAATAAAACCCAACCCAAAACCTATAAAAACAGACGTATTCTAAAGCAATCTAACCTAATCCATCTATATCTAGTCGAACTGAAGCCAACCCAACCAAAAATTACCTAATCAGACCAAACCCTGCCCAAAGTGACCTAACCTAACTTTCGGTCGCCCATGAAATCGCTTTATAAGAAATTATGCTCTCTGAAAGTCTACGGGTGTAACAGTCCAAGTTTCGCCTGTTCTGTGTACATAAGTTTGTGTTTGTGTGTGTGTTTATTTAGGAGTGTCTGAGATGTGTGCTACAGGGAAAAATTTACACTTTCTCTCTCTCTCTCTCTCTCTCTCTCTCTCTCTCTCTCTCTCGTGTTAAAAAATTGGGTACACAATCGGCACGATGCGTCCTTCTAATGCAGTACAGACAAAAAACGAGAGAGAGAGAGAGAGAGAATCCTCCCGTAGATAATAAGGTCCAACTGCTAGTGTTGTGTTGAATGGAAGAGGCAGTACATAGCAGCCCTCCCTCCCGCCCTCCTTCCTGCCTCCTGTTTATAATCCTCTGTTGTTTTTTCTATTGTTTTGGCCCACTGTTACAGTCAAAACAAAAGACAATGACCAGAAATGACTCCCGTAGTGTCCAACGCTGTCAGGTAGAGGAGACAATCAAGACAATCAACACAGCCTGATCTCCTGCCCTCCTTGTTGTCTTTTGTTTTTAAGGCCCTACTGTTTTTCGTATAGTGTTTTTCTGGCCCAGTGGTGCTTTTTCCTGTACATTGCTTTGGTCTGTGTTTTGTAATGTGGCCTAAAACTTGAGTCCCTTTCACTTGGTACTCTGTCTGAGGTTTAAGTGACTGGATGTGTTTTGTTCCTATTTCTGTCTGCATCCTCGTACTCTCTCTCTCTCTCTCTCTCTCTCTCTCTCTCTCTCTCTCACACACACACACACACACACACACAAGGATAGGATACTTTTCTTAAGTGGGCCAATCGAGTGAGAAGACAATACTTCAGCTAAAATTTGGTATCAATAAGTAAAACTCTTGCCCAGTATGGCTTGTAAAATTGCCCTGCTTTGAGGAACACCAAAGCATTGTCTCCTTTCCAGCTATTGAACTCTCTCTCTCTCTCTCTCTCTCTTCCCATAGAGCCAAGTATAGCCGAGAAACACCCAAAGCTTTTCCGCTAGACAAGAACAGAGCACCATTATTTTTTCTATGTTCAGCTGTTGTGCCGGTCATGGCATGTCGTGGCTTTCTTAAGGGTTATATCAAGACCTGCCACTTCAAGCAGACCCTCTTAACTAAATCAAATCGTCTGGAAATAGCTAGAATAATAAAATGTCAGGGAATAAGAGGGTTAATACTCAGACAATATTTTCAGCTCTGGAAAGAAGTAAACACATGACACCATAGCCTAAGTACGGGTCACTGAGCATAAAAGTGCACTGGGGTTGAGGTGTGTGTGTGTGTGTGTGTGTGTGTGTGTGTGTGTGTGTGTGTGTGTGTGTGTGAAAGTGTAGTTGTGTAACAGTACTATACAGCCAGACACAAAAACTTCACCCAATATTTCACCTCATCTCTTCTACTTTTTACTTCCCTTTGTTGCCTAATATTCCTAAGCTGGGAGAGGCTTCGTATGCTTCTCCCCCCAATCATTCCCTCTGATACAATACAGGAAAGTGACGGATTTCCCCTCCACACACCCTCTCTCTCTCTCTCTCTCTCTAAGTGTTAAGTGGGAGCAGCAGAATACCAGGCAGAACTTTTGTCTCTTAAGTGTACCTCGTTTCATTGTTGTTGTTGTTGTGATATTTGCCTCACAACATGGTGAGGACACGGGCAAACATAGAGCCCGTCAGAGAAGTGGCATAAAGTAGCTCTCAAACGAGAGCATAGCGGTGACAAAAACTGCAAGACGAAGCAGCAAGGCAGGACAAGATCAGGCGTGGCTCAGCAGTTACGAGAGCAGTCTGGTGGCGATATAGTTGACGAGGGCAGCGCGTGGTGGATCGAACCCGATGCCCTCACGGATGGCGGCTTCCTCAGATGGAGAGAGGGAGTTGGAGATGTATGCCTCACGGATCTTCTGATACAAAGTCTGATAGACGAGAGGCAGTGTATCTTCGTGGTTGATCGGATCCGTGAGGCAGAAGAGTAGCTCTTCCAGGTCCGCATCCGTGCGGGCATCGAGATCACGAGTCCCTGAGAGTGGTGGAAGGAGGGCCTCGATCCGGCGAGCAACGGAGGAGGGGTCGCTCTTGGTCTTTCCCCCTTTCTTCTTTTGTTTCTTCCTCTTCTCCTTAGGTGGAGGGGGAGAAGAAGAGAGAGCGATGGCGGCAGGCGGTGGTGAAGGTGGAAGAGGCACCTCCACTTCGTCAGGAGCAGATGGAGAGGGCACGGAGGAGGGCTCCGCTGCGTCCAGATGTACTAGAGGGACGGGGGACGAGACACGCTCCTCCTCAGCTCCTGACGATGGGAGGTGGACCTCCACGACAGTCTCCCCATGCTCAATATCCATGGCCTGTGACGGTTCCGGGTCGGTGATCGAAGGTTCAATTGTGGTGGCGCCAGTCGTCCGGTTGAGAGGGCATCCAAACACAACCGTTTTCGCGGTGTCGTGCGAGGTGGTTGTGGCTGCTGTCGCCGGGCCTGGACGCTCCTGACGAGGGGAGACGAGGATCGCGGGTGAAGCTTCGGGGAATAGCAAGGCGTGGAAGGCCGTTCTCCTCAAAGATCTGAGGAAGGAGAACAGCCAAAACCGCCTTGCTACCCCCACTAAAAGCCTCAGCCGTCGCGATACACATTGCAACGAGTGTGTTTGTGTTGCCAGCACTTCCAGGACCCTTTGGCTGGCGTCTCTGGGCAGGGTGACGCTGCCGTGCACGGGCAGAGCCCTGCACAGCAACACCACCCGGCCCAGTGACGTCCTTAGCCTCGGGACCCTTGGAAGCCTGTACAACACGAAACTCCACCGTCTCTCCTTCGGCAAGTGAGCGCTGGAAATGCCGTGGATTTGGTGCAACGATCCCAGAAGCGTGCACGAAAACATCAGCGCCAGTGTCCCGACGTTTGATGAAACCGTAACACGATCCCACGTTGAACCAATTCACGGTTCCCTGGATGGAAGTGGCTCCTGGCGGCACGGATCTGCTGTTTGGTGCCCCCCTCAACGGGTCGCAGGCACGAGCAGAGTCGCTGGAAGTCTCGGGCATAATGACGACTGGCCAGGCCAAGCTATGCAAGAGGAGTGCTCGTTTCATTCACTGTCCTAGAATTCGAGGATTGAGGGTGTGCGGTGTAGCTAATGTGGTACACAACCCTTTCACTACGAGTACTGTAATCTTATTCGTGCAATCTCCAGACGATTTTATCCAGCTTAAAGGGGATTTGTCGAACTGGAGGGGTTATATCTAGCCTTCATTAACCCCTTCGCCACTAAGGGTCTTTTCCAAGTTTAAAATCGTCTTGAGAGAGAGAGACAGACAGACAGAGACAGAGACAGACAGAGAGACAGAAATAGACAGACAGAATTAAAATAAAACTGTGTCATCGGACTGAAGGAGTTAACCAGTTTCTATGACCAACGCCAGACGATTTTATTCAGCCGAGGGAGGGTGAAAGACTGACGAAGAGAGTGTATGTGAGTGAGGTGGAGGGGGGAAGAGGGAGGGGGAGGCCGAGGATGAGATGGAGGGATGGGGTGGAGAGGTATATGAGAGAGGGGGGTGTGAGTTGGGACCAGGGCAGTGAAATGGCGGGGGACAGGGCGACTTGGAGGCGATTTGTTTTTGGCCACCCCAAACGGGATTGAGGCGTCTGGCAATAGATAGATAGATAGATTTTTTTAAGCATGGAAGAAGGAACTGCGGCTAAACGGTGGAAAACTCTCTCTTATAAACTTTTTTTTTTCCTTTTCCGTGATAACAAATTTAACCCTTTCAATTCGGCGGGGTATTTTTTTATGCATTCGTGCTGGAGAGCAGATCTGACTAGTAACCAAGGAGACTCATTTCTATCTCTTAACTGAGGCCCACTGAATTTCACGCAACCACGACTTAGCATTCTCTTTGTGGGAGTGGTCTGGTTCCGTCAGATGAAAACAAACAGACTATAATAACAAGAATAAACTTAAAAAAAAGAATGGACATCACCGGGATTCAAGGCATTAACCCGGGAAGATTTCACTCAGTAGCGGGAAATTCGCACGTGTAGTAACAACGTGACTGAATCTGGCACCTCCCCGGACTCCCAGATACGATAGGCTCACGTCTTTTCCGTTTTATTCTCGCTGGGCAGAAGAGAGCGAGGTGGAGGGGTGCTGTCAGGTGAACCCGTCTGACCTACGCTGAAGACGTGGTTAGAAAGTCTCCATTAACCCCTTCTATATGCAAGCGTTTTTCAGTGTCGGTATATCGACCAGAAAGTCTCTATTAATCCCATCTATATGCAAACGTTATTCGGTATCTGTAAATTTGTTAGAAGACCCCCATTAATCCTTTCTATATACAAACGTTTCTCGGCATCGGTATCTTCTTATCACCCACACGTTTTCATTCAGCTTAGACCAGGCCTTTTCTAATTTGTCTTCGAGTATTATAGTAAGATACCTGAATCTAGGAAAGGGTGGCTACAAATCTATCGTCTCCAGGTCATTCTATCCTTTGCCATCCCGCTTCCTTCTCTCCAGTTTACACCCTCCTCACTCATCTACCTCTCCACCCGACCCCTCCACCTCATCCTCGGTTTCTCCCACACCCCCTCCACCTTCACCCCACTCACATACTCTCCTAGTCAGTCTCGCATTCTCCATTCTCTCTACAAACACCAGCACATCCACAGCGCCACCACAACGTTCCATATCTTCTTTTTTGTGCCACTCTGTCTGCAGTAGTGAAGGAAATAATGCTCAGACTGATGGGATTAAGGCCTGTTTTCTCGTAGGTTAAGGTGGCTCCCTGACGCCTTATCCATAGCGAATTATTTTCCATAGTGTGCCTTACTACTCTCCTGTATATTGTAACTTGCAATACTTTGGTGATAGAAACTCCGTGTACAAACAGCTAGATAAGGAGTTTATTACAAGCTCACAGTAAAATAGTCTACCCTTCCCGGCTGCCCGATATCAACTGATGCAATAACGCCGTCTTCAGGCGTGGGAAAGGGTGCTGACCTAGCAAGTATGATACAGGGGCAGTAGGGGAGACATGGCCATGTTGAGGGGAGGGAATTAGAAGGATATATACATATAAGATATACAAGGAATAATAGGTACAAATCCAGTAAGGGTCGAAGGGATATATAAACATAATGGGAAGTACACAATAATAGTTTGATACATGAGAAACAAGGAGTAGATATGAGAGTTCTATTGTTGTTCTTCCTTCATTTTTTTTTTTTTTTTGTATTTTCTGTAGGATACACTGTCACTCAGTAATGCATGAAAGAAATACCATCATGTTCTAGTAGGCAGAGTGCTGTTCACAGTGTGGTTAAATGTTAGATGGCAATGGTAGTCACGGAATGCGATGGCACTAAGTACGGGGAGTGTCTACGTCGTGTGTAGGGCGTACTATGCCTGTAGCGACTCTGATTTCCTGGAGTCGACGTTCCATTTTTGTGACACAACAATGCACTGCACAGATGATGAGTAGAAAACCTATGAAAGCGATAACCACAGGGGGAAACACAACTGTTGGATGAACCCATGAACGGCTGAAGGCCAGAGAAAATTGATCCATAATGAAATCACTGTCATTGAGGAAGGTGAGCATGCGCAAGTGAGGGGAGGTGATGGTAATGTTGGCAGATGGTAGGGTTTAAGGCATGTCGATTGGTTGAAAGATGTCATAGGAGTGTGTACGAACAGCTTGGTGATAGCGAGTGGCGTAAGTGATGACGGACTCTGATTTGACGGTACAATAGTCAGGTGCTTTGTAGAGACCACTAGCGGGGACGGAGCGAACGGGAGAACCAGGACACATGATTGTGACAGAGATGGGAACAGCAAAGAAGAAATACTGGACATGGTTGAGGTGAGCATGGTGGACCGGGAGGTCAGGAGCTGGGACAAGAGAACAGGCCGAGTAGATGGAATGGTTGCGAACTAAAGCAGACTCACAGGGTGTAGCACTGCTAGGGAAGATAGCGAAAAGGTGGGCAGCACAGAGACGAGAGGTCGGAGTAAGGGAGGAACATTGCTGGAGGTCTGTGGAAGAAAGGAAGGCAACGGAAAGAGGATCATGGGAGAGGAGGAAATATTCTGAAGGAACAGATACCTGTAACAAGGAGTTGTTGAGGCGGAAAGGGAAGGGAATGATGTGGAAAAGGTTAAAGGTTATGGCAGGACGGAGAGGAATATGGACGACGACGTATGTAGTGAGAAGAGTGGCTTCGAGAACAGGATAATAATATTCAAGGGAGGAGTAAGGAAGGACTGGGGAGAGACCGAAGGTGGAGTGAGCCCATTCCAGGACAGAACGGAGAGCTGAGACAGGTATCAAGTCGGCAGTGACACGTCCATTGATAGCATCGACCAGGATACGAACCAAGGTAGAGACTTGAGACAGGAGAGAGTCAACGGCCAGTTGGAGATTATCCATGTTGAGTTTGAGGTAGAAGAACTGAGAGATAACGTTGAGATCTGAAAGGTGGCGTTGTAAGATATCGGTGAAATTGTTTAGAGTGGACATGACTTCATTGAGTTGGGTTGTGAGCTTCTGTAACATAGTGTGTTGGATTTTAAGGACTCGGCGTTGTGATTCTAGGGCTGAAGCTAAATGAGTGAGATCAGATTTGAAGCTAGAAATGTCACGGGCTGTAGCAACTCCAAACAAGCCACTCAGAATCTCACCGCCGAAGTCGATGAGACCTCGTTGCACACGAGAACGACCCACGGGTGTCGGAATGGAAAATGTGTCATTGAGCTCAGTGAATCTGTTACCTATGTATTGCAACTGCCAGGAGAGTGGGAGGAAAAGGTTATAGAGATACTCATTCGGGTTGTGTGTCCCCATGAGGGCCGTGAGATGGTTCCTGATTCCATGGAGCTGGTGCGCGTAGGCAGGTAGGGCAATGGCTACGTCGGCCAGGGGCGCAAGATCGTAGCGCAAGGAGACCTCGCCTCCTGAGCCAACCAAGGCCCCGGGACGTACTCCACCATCGTCCTGACCTGACCCAGACCCCAGGAGGGTCAGCACTGCCAGCAGGGAGATCGCTAACATCGTACCTAGAAAATCAGGGTAGAGTTAATGGGGTAGGTCGTGAAGAGGTTGATGGGCAGAGCGCAGTTTGGACCGATAGTGATTGATTGATGAATGAGCAGGTGGAAATGGAGAGGAAGGAGACTGAGGGATAGGTGGAGACAAGGCAGACTGAGGGATGGGAGGAGGGGAAGAGGGGGCAGGAGGTTGTGTAAGTGACTCTTCCAACACGAGGCCACGGGGTGCTCGCTTTAAGTCATCGACGTGGACCCATCTGGTGTCCTTAGTGGAAAGGTCCTGGAGGTGAAATTTGTTGCCTTGTTGAGTGAGGACGCGGTGGGGCCCTGTAAATTTGTCATCCAACTTAGAGGAACGCGTATGGGAATGAGCAAAGACAAGATCGCCTACACTGATAGTGATAGGAGAGGCGGACTTATGTTGGCGCTGCAGCATGTCCTCCTGAGAGGAAGCCAAAGTGAATTGGACATACTGGTGGATTGTCTGGAAGTTGGCCAATTTTAGTTTAACATAATCATCCATGTTGTAGATGGGTTCTGGCTTTGAGGATAAGAGAGTATGGGAGGTCCTTGTCAAAGCCAAAGAGGACAAAGAAGGGAGATTCAGCAATGGATGCATTGATGGAACTATTGATGGAGGATGCCACTTGGGGAATCCAGTCATCCCAGGACGAACTATGGGAGCCTAGATGTCTGAGGCACTCTAAGATTTTTCGGTTGTGGCGTTCTACAAGGCCATTGGAAGCCGGATGGTTAGGCACGACATTGCACTTACTGATATGAAAGTGGCGACAGATCTCATCGAGAAGGCTATTGTTGAACTCTGTACCGTTATCAGTAAGAATGGTATGAGGGGTACTGAACGGGCAAATTACGTGATCTACAAGGGCACGGCAACGCTCTTCGCGGTCTTGTCGGAGAGGGGTACGAGGACACAGTAGCGGGAGAAGTGGTCGACCGCTACGAACAAGTACTCAGCGCCAGATTCTGTGAGAGGTAGTTTTAAGAGATCGATTGAGACAGTTTCCCATGGTCGTGATGGGATTGGGTATTGTAAGAGAGGTACTGGTAAGCCGGTTGATCCTTTGTGGCGGTGGCAGGAGAGGCAAGAGTCACAGTGGGCATTGATATCGCGGCGCATGGTTGGCCAATAGTATTTGAGACGTGCTTGGCGCAAGCATCGGTCTTTACCTGGATGGGAAGCTTGAGGAGTATTATGAACAATATGAAGTATCTTTGGTATCAGGGCAGTGGGGACAACAAGTTGGCGTACTTCGCGAGTGGGCATATCTTTGCCTGTTAGCAGTGTTTTCCTGTACAAGAGATCATTGTCTAGCATGAACTCATCTAGTGATACTGGCAGAGTAGGTAAGGTCGAGGCATCGCCAGATTCTAGGAAATAAATGACTTTGGACCACATGGGGTCTTGGCGTTGAAAGTTTCGAACAACTTCTGACGTTAGTGTAGTATTTTCAGTTACTTCAGGCTGAAGTGATGTTATAGCTGCTGCTACGTGACGTGAGAGTGCGTCTGTGACTACATTCAACTTGCCTGGTACGTATTGAAAAGTGGGATTAAAGTCCTGGATGATGATAGACCATCTAGCTAACCTACCTGTTAGGTTGCGATTCTTGAACAAATCACATAGTGGAAGGTGGTCTGTTTGGATATGCACTGGATAACCATAGACTATATCTCTGAAATGTTTCAAGGACCAGATTACCGCTAGCGCTTCGAGATCTGTAACACTGTAGTTACGTTCAGTGGTTGTAAGGGTGCGACTAGCATACGCTATTACGCGCTTCCTTGATGCTTCATCGAGTTGCATCAAAACGGCACCAAGTCCAGTGCCTGAGGCGTCTGTGCAGAGAAGGAAGGGTGTGGTATAATCAGGGAACGCTAGAATAGGGACATTTACAAGAGCTGTCTTTAGCTTTTGGAAAGCCTGTGACTGGTCGTTAGTCCAAACAAAGGGCACATTCTGCTTGAGTAAGTGGGTCAGAGAAGCGGCGATCTGCGCATAATTCCGGATGTAGCGACGATAATAGCCACTGAGGCCCAGGAAACTTCGTACAGCGTCGGTAGTGGTTGGTTCTGGAAAGTTAATGATCGCCTGAGTTTTATCCTCATTAGTATGAATGCCTTGTGCATCTACGATATGGCCTAGGAATTTGATTTCCTTTCGCAGGAAGGCACATTTACTGAGATTGATTTTCAGGCCTGCGAGCTGGAGGCATTCAAAGACTTGCTGGAGTTTGGTAAAATGATCAGGGATGGATTTACTCACAACAATGATATCATCTAGGTAAGCAAAAAGAGAGTGTCCCATCATACCGCTGAAGACTGAATGGATAAGTCGCATGAACACAGAAGGAGCATTTCTCAGACCAAAAGGGAGTCTCTTAAACTGAAAATGTCTGGAAGGGGTGCTAAAGGCTGTAACTGGGCAAGAGGACTCTTCCATTTCGACCTGCCAGTACCCGCTGAGGAGGTCTAAAGATGAAAAGACTACGTTATTGTCACCAAGGGATTCTAGCAAATCAGTGAGGACAGGTAACGGGAAACGGTCTGGAACGGTGACAGAATTGACCTTACGATAGTCAACTACTGGTCTAAAGTTGCCGTCCTTCTTTGGTACTAAGAAAAGTGGGCTATTCCATGGACTGACGGAGGGTTCAATAATGTCCTGGTCTAACATGTTCTGTACCATTTGATCTGTTTGCTTTCTCTGGCTGTGAGGCAATCGATACGCTGGTATGTAAAGCGGCTGACTTCCTGGGAGTAGTTCAATCGTATATTTGACAAGGTCTGTTCTACCCACCGGTTCACCGGGTAAGGCAACCACGTTTCTGTACGAGGTCAGAAGGTCGAGGAGTTGAGGCTTATGTTCTGGGAAATCTGTGCAAGTGAGATGTGAGAGCATATCGGGTGAATGCGTCGGCGCAGATCCCGTAGAGTTAATCGTACATACACCGATTGGCGTATCATCAGTCTGAATATTAGGAATTGAGGAATCCTGGCACACCTTTACGGCCGCTGGGTATACTAGGAAGTCTTCAATCTTTACACCACTTTTAAGTTTTAGTGGAGCATTTGTGACATTGAGCAAGTACAGGTAGCATAAACTGTCCTGTAAGACTGTACACCACGCTGACTCATAAGTCAAGCCATTCACACAACACGTCTCAGGTAGGGTTAGTACGTCCACTCCTTCTTTCGCACCGGCAACACAAACAGAGACTTTGGTGAACTCATGCGGTAACAAAATTGTGCACGTATTCGTTACTGCACGTTTCGTCTCTGCGTGTTGGAGAAGATCATTCAGACTGTGTGAGGTAGGTAACTGAGACATGTCTGAGTCAAGCGATAGTGTTGTCGAGAGAGGATGTAAGAGCCATGTTCGAGGGCTGAGATGATGTATCAGGAGACATTGAGGAATTTATGTCCTTGCTCGCAGTCAGTAAAGGAATGATCTCTGTATTCTCAGATGATGAGAGTGGTTGTTTGGGCTGGGTTGGACTTTTTGGTAGTGATAGGGACAGAGGTAATTGAAGGACTGATTTGATCGTAAGAACAGGACGGGGACATTCCATAGTGGAAACCGGGAATCCAGAAATGTCTATACTACCACAAGCAGGTAATAATGCAATGGAATGTTATGCCATGGTGGAGAAACCAATAAGGGCATCTGCGGGATACTGCAAGTCATTAGTGACATGAAATTCAATGAGGATAGGGGGCAAATCTCTGTGGAGTTTGACTTCAAGGGTGACTCTTCCCTTAACCTTAAACTCTGAGCCGTTAACACCACATAGGCGAATGTCTGGTGGTTCTAGGAAACTGACGTGGCTGTGATGGCGATGAATAATTTGTAAGGAATTTTCGGAGATGAGATTTACTATAGATCCTGTGTCCAAGAAGAATGACGTTGGTATGTCATGATTGCTTCCGAGAATGGCTAAACCCGAGGATGTTATGGGACTACATGGCGGATGGGGAGTTGGGTTTCTGGTTCTACGTGATATTGGTCCGATACGGGGGCGGCGCATCCCCTGACTGTGGGCGGTTGAGGTAACGACATTCTTCAGTGGTGTGACTCGTGCTTGATTTGTGGTATTTGCAGTGTGGACGACGTGAGCGGGAAGGCGTACGCTGTCTGGTTTGGGAGCGAGGACGTCTGTATGTACGGTCGCAACTGGATGCTCGATGTCCAGGATGACCACAGTACCAGCAAAGAATCGAAGATCGTCTGTCCCGTCGGGCGCTAGACTGATCACGGCCTGCGGTAGGAGAGCGATGTGTGGCAGGTCTGCCGCGTCTGGTGGGACGGAAGCGAGATTGGTTTGGGGTAGTGGTGTTCGCCAAAGTGTTGCCGTTGGTGCTGGCGTTCGCCAACGTCTCGCTGTTGGTGCTGGCGTTCGCCAACGTCTCGCTGTTGGTGCAGGCGTTTGCCAACGTCTCGCTGTTGGTGCTGGCGTTCGCCAACGTCTCGCTGTTGGTGCTGGCGTTCGCCTACGTCTCGCTGTTGGTGCTGGCGTTCGCCAACGTCTCGCTGTTGGTGCTGGCGTTCGCCAACGTCTCGCTGTTGGTGCTGGCGTTCGCCAACGTCTCGCTGTTGGTGCTGGCGTTCGCCAACGTCTCGCTGTTGGTGCTGGCGTTCGCCAACGTCTCGCTGTTGGTGCTGGCGTTCGCCAACGGTCTCGCTGTTCGTGCTGGCGTTCGCCAAAGGTCTCGCTGTTGGTGCTGGTGTTCGCCAACGTCTCGCTGTTGGTGCTGGCGTTAGCCAACGTCTCGCTGTTGGTGCTGGCGTTCGCCAACGTCTCGCTGTTGGTGCTGGCGTTCGCCAACGTCTCGCTGTTGGTGCTGGCGTTCGCCAACGTCTCCCTGTTGGTGCTGGCGTTCGCCAACGTCTCCCTGTTGGTGCTGGCGTTCGCCAACGTCTCCCTGTTGGTGCTGGCGTTCGCCAACGTCTCCCTGTTGGTGCTGGCGTTCGCCAACGTCTCCCTATTGGTGCTGGCGTTCACCAACGATCTTGCTGCGGGTGTTCGCGTTCGCCAACGATCTTGCTGCGGGTGTTCGCGTTCGCCAACGTCTCCCTGTTGCTGCTGGCGTTCGCCAACGATCTTGCTGCGGGTGTTGGCGTTCGCCAGCGGTCTTGGCGCGGGTGGTGGGGTTCACCAGCGGTCTTGACGCGGGTGGTGGGGTTCGCCAGCGATCTTGGCGCGGGTGGTGGGGTTCGCCAGCGTTCTTGGCGCGGGTGGTGGGGTTCGCCAGCGGTCTTGCCCAGGGTGGTGGGGTTCGCCAGCGGTCTTAGAGCGGATGGTGGGGTTCGCCAGCGGTCTTGGCGTGGGTGGTGGGGTTCGCCAGCGGTCCTGGCCCGGGTGGTGGGGTTCACCAGCGGTCTTGGCGCGGGTGGTGGGGTTCGCCAGCGGTTTTGGCGAGGGTGGTGGGGTTCGCCAGCGGTCTTGGGCCGGGTGGTGGGGTTCGCCAGCGGTCTTGGCCCGGGTGGTGGGGTTCGCCAGCGGTCTTGGCCCGGGTGGTGGGGTTCGCCAGCGGTCTTGGCCCGGGTGGTGGGGTTCGCCAGCAGTCTTGGCCCGGGTGGTGGGGTTCGCCAGCGGTCTTGGCCCGGGTGGTGGGGTTCGCCAGCAGTCTTGGCCCGGGTGGTGGGGTTCACCAGCGGTCTTGGCCCGGGTGGTGGGGTTCGCCAGCGGTCTTGGCCCGGGTGGTGGGGTTCGGCAGCGGTCTTGGCGCGGGTGGTGGGGTTCGCCAGCGGTCTTGGCCCGGGTGGTGGGGTTAGCCAGCGGTCTTGGGCCGGGTGGTGGGGTTCGCCAGCGGTCTTGGCCCGGGTGGTGGGGTTCGCCAGCGGTCTTGGCCCGGGTGGTGGGGTTCGCCAGCGGTCTTGGCGCGGGTGGTGGGGTTCGCCAGCGGTCTTGGCGCAGGTGGTGGTGTTCGCCAGCCGTCTTGGCCCGGGTGGTGGGGTTCGCCAGCGGTCTTGGCGCGGGTGGTGGGGTTTGCCAGCGGTCTTGGCGCGGGTGGTGGGGTTCGCCAGCGGTCTTGGCGCGGGTGGTGGGGTTCGCCAGCGGTCTTGGCGCGGGTGGTGGTGTTCGCCAGCGGTCTTGGCCCGGGTGGTGGGGTTCGCCAGCGGTCTTCGCGCGGGTGGTGGGGTTCGCCAGCGGTCTTGGCGCGGGTGGTGGGGTTCGCCAGCGGTCTTGGCCCGGGTGGTGGGGTTCGCCAGCGGTCTTGGCCCGGGTGGTGGGGTTCGCCAGCGGTCTTGGCCCGGGTGGTGGGGTTCGCCAGCGGTCTTGGCGCGGGTGGTGGGGTTCGCCAGCGGTCTTGGCCCGGGTGGTGGGGTTCGCCAGCGGTCTTGGCCCGGGTGGTGGGGTTCGCCAGCGGTCTTGGCCCGGGTGGTGGGGTTCGCCAGCGGTCTTGGCCCGGGTGGTGGGGTTCGCCAGCGGTCTTGGCCCGGGTGGTGGGGTTCGAAAGCGGTCTTGGCGCGGGTGGTGGGGTTCGCCAGCGGTCTTGGGCCGGGTGGTGGGGTTCGCCAGCGGTCTTGGCGCGGGTGGTGGGGTTCGCCAGCGGTCGTGGCCCGGGTGGTGGGGTTCGCCAGCGGTCCTGGCCCGGGTGGTGGGTTTGGCCAGGAATCTTGGCCCGGGTGGTGGGGTTCGCCAGCGGCCTTGGGCCGGGTGGTGGGGTTCGCCAGCGGTCTTGGCGCGGATGGTGGGGTTCGCCAGCGGTCTTGGCCCGGGTGGTGGGGTTCGCCAGCGGTCTTGGCCCGGGTGGTGGGGTTCGCCAGCGGTCTTGGCGCGGGGGGTGGGGTTCGCCAGCAGTCTTGGCGCGGGTGGTGGGGTTCGCCAGCGGTCTTGGCCCGGGTGGTGGGGTTCAACAGCGATCTTCGCCCGGGTGGTGGGGTTCGCCAGTGGTCTTGGCCCGGGTGGTGGGGTTCGCCAGCGGTCTTGGCCCGGGTGGTGGGGTTCGCCAGCGGTCTTGGCCCGGGTGGTGGGGTTCGCCAGCGGTCTTGGCGCGGGTGGTGGGGTTCGCCAGCGGTCTTGGCCCGGGTGGTGGGGTTCGCCAGCGGTCTTGGCCCGGGTGGTGGGGTTCGCCAGCGGTCTTGGCGCGGGGGGTGGGGTTCGCCAGCGGTCTTGGCCCGGGTGGTGGGGTTCAACAGCGGTCTTGGCCCGGGTGGTGGGGTTCGCCAGTGGTCTTGGCCCGGGTGGTGGGGTTCGCCAGCGGTCTTGGCCCGGGTGGTGGGGTTCGCCAGCGGTCTTGGCCCGGGTGGTGGGGTTCGCCAGCGGTCTTGGCCCGGGTGGTGGGGTTCTCCAGCGGTCTTGGCCAGGGTGGTGGGGTTCGCCAGCGGTCTTGGCCCGGGTGGTGGGGTTCGCCAGCGGTCTTGGCGCGGGTGGTGGGGTTCGCCAGCGGTCTTGGCCCGGGTGGTGGGGTTCGCCAGCGGTCTTGGCCAGGGTGGTGGGGTTCGCCAGCGGTCTTGGCGCGGGTGGTGGGGTTCGCCAGCGGTCTTGGCCCGGGTGGTGGGGTTCGCCAGCGGTCTTGGCGCGGGTGGTGGGGTTCGCCAGCGGTCTTGGCCCGGGTGGTGGGGTTCGCCAGCAGTCTTGGCGCGGGTGGTGGGGTTCGCCAGCGGTCTTGGCCCGGGTGGTGGGGTTCGCCAGCGGTCTTGGCCCGGGTGGTGGGGTTCGCCAGCGGTCTTGGCGCGGGTGGTGGGGTTCGCCAGCGGTCTTGGCCCGGGTGGTGGGGTTCGCCAGCGGTCTTGGCCCGGGTGGTGGGGTTCGCCAGCGGTCTTGGCCCGGGTGGTGGGGTTCGCCAGCGGTCTTGGCCCGGGTGGTGGGGTTCGCCAGCGGTCTTGGCCCGGGTGGTGGGGTTCGCCAGCGGTCTTGGCCCGGGTGGTGGGGTTCGCCAGCGGTCTTGGCCCGGGTGGTGGGGTTCGCCAGCGGTCTTGGCCCGGGTGGTGGGGTTCGCCAGCGATCTTGGCCCGGGTGGTGGGGTTCGCCAGCGATCTTGGCCCGGGTGGTGGGGTTCGCCAGAGGCCCGGCCCGGGTGGTGGGGTTAGCCAGGGTCTTGACGCGGTGGTGGGGTTCGCCAGCGGTCGTGGCCCGGGTGGGGTGGTTCGCCAGCGGTCTTGGCCCGGGTGGTGGGGTTCGCCAGCGGTCTTGGCCCGGGTGGTGGGGTTCGCCAGCGGTCTTGGCCCGGGTGGTGGGGTTCGCCAGCGGTCTTGGCCCGGGTGGTGGGGTTCGCCAGCGGTCTTGGCCCGGGTGGTGGGGTTCGCCAGCGGTCTTGGCCCGGGTGGTGGGGTTCGCCAGCGGTCTTGGCCCGGGTGGTGGGGTTCGCCAGCGGTCTTGGCCCGGGTGGTGGGTTCGCCAGCGGTCTTGGCCCGGGTGGTGGGGTTCGCCAGCGGTCTTGGCCCGGGTGGTGGGGTTCGCCAGCGGTCTTGGCCCGGGTGGTGGGGGTTCGCCAGCGGTCTTGGCCCGGGTGGTGGGGTTCGCCAGCGGTCTTGGCCCGGGTGGTGGGGTTCGCCAGCGGTCTTGGCCCGGGTGGTGGGGTTCGCCAGCGGTCTTGGCGCGGGTGGTGGGGTTCGCCAGCGGTCTTGGCCCGGGTGGTGGGGTTCGCCAGCGGTCTTGGCCCGGGTGGTGGGGTTCGCCAGCAGTCTTGGCCCGGGTGGTGGGGTTCGCCAGCGGTCTTGGCCGGGTGGTGGGGTTCGCCAGCGGTCTTGGCCCGGGTGGTGGGGTTCGCCAGCGGTCTTGGCCCGGGTGGTGGGGTTCGCCAGCGGTCTTGGCCCGGGTGGTGGGGTTCGCCAGCGGTCTTGGCCCGGGTGGTGGGGTTCGCGAGCGGTCTTGGCCCGGGTGGTGGGGTTCGCCAGCGGTCTTGGCCCGGGTGGTGGGGTTCGCCAGCGGTCTTGGCCCGGGTGGTGGGGTTCGCCAGCGGTCTTGGCCCGGGTGGTGGGGTTCGCCAGCGGTCTTGGCCCGGGTGGTGGGGTTCGCCAGCGGTCTTGGCGCGGTGGTGGGGTTCGCCAGCGGTCTTGGCCCGGGTGGTGGGGTTCGCCAGCGGTCTTGGCGCTGGTGGTGGGGTTCGCCAGCGGTCTTGGCCCGGGTGGTGGGGTTCGCCAGCGGTCTTGGCCCGGGTGGTGGGGTTCGCCAGCGGTCTTGGCCCGGGTGGTGGGGTTCGCCAGCGGTCTTGGCCCGGGTGGTGGGGTTCGCCAGCGGTCTTGGCCCGGGTGGTGGGGTTCGCCAGCGGTCTTGGCCCGGGTGGTGGGGTTCGCCAGCGGTCTTGGCCCGGGTGGTGGGGTTCGCCAGCGGTCTTGGCCCGGGTGGTGGGGTTCGCCAGCGGTCTTGGCCCGGGTGGTGGGGTTCGCCAGCGGTCTTGGCCCGGGTGGTGGGGTTCGCCAGCGGTCTTGGCCCGGGTGGTGGGGTTCGCCAGCGGTCTTGGCCCGGGTGGTGGGGTTCGCCAGCGGTCTTGGCCCGGGTGGTGGGGTTCGCCAGCGGTCTTGGCGCGGGTGGTGGGGTTCGCCAGCGGTCTTGGCCCGGGTGGTGGGGTTCGCCAGCGGTCTTGGCCCGGGTGGTGGGGTTCGCCAGCGGTCTTGGCCCGGGTGGTGGGGTTCGCCAGCGGTCTTGGCCCGGGTGGTGGGGTTCGCCAGCGGTCTTGGCCCGGGTGGTGGGGTTCGCCAGCGGTCTTGGCCCGGGTGGTGGGGTTCGCCAGCGGTCTTGGCCCGGGTGGTGGGGTTCGCCAGCGGTCTTGGCCCGGGTGGTGGGGTTCGGCAGCGGTCTTGGCCCGGGTGGTGGGGTTCGCCAGCGGTCTTGGCCCGGGTGGTGGGGTTCGCCAGCGGTCTTGGCGCGGTCGGTGGGGTTCGCCAGCGGTCTTGGCCCGGGTGGTGGGGTTCGCCAGCGGTCTTGGCCCGGGTGGTGGGGTTCGCCAGCGGTCTTGGCCCGGGTGGTGGGGTTCGCCAGCGGTCTTGGCCCGGGTGGTGGGGTTCGCCAGCGGTCTTGGCGCGGGTGGTGGGGTTCGCCAGCGGTCTTGGCCCGGGTGGTGGGGTTCGCCAGCGGTCTTGGCCCGGGTGGTGGGGTTCGCCAGCGGTCTTGGCCCGGGTGGTGGGGTTCGCCAGCGGTCTTGGCCCGGGTGGTGGGGTTCGCCAGCGGTCTTGGCCCGGGTGGTGGGGTTCGCCAGCGGTCTTGGCCCTGGTGGTGGGGTTCGCCAGCGGTCTTGGCCCGGGTGGTGGGGTTCGCCAGCGGTCTTGGCCCGGTGGTGGGGTTCGCCAGCGGTCTTGGCCCGGGTGGTGGGGTTCGCCAGCGGTCTTGGCCCGGGTGGTGGGGTTCGCCAGCGGTCTTGGCGCGGGTGGTGGGGTTCGCCAGCGGTCTTGGCCCGGGTGGTGGGGTTCGCCAGCGGTCTTGGCCCGGGTGGTGGGGTTCGCCAGCGGTCTTGGCCCGGGTGGTGGGGTTCGCCAGCGGTCTTGGCCCGGGTGGTGGGGTTCGCCAGCGGTCTTGGCCCGGGTGGTGGGGTTCGCCAGCGGTCTTGGCCCGGGTGGTGGGGTTCGCCAGCGGTCTTGGCCCGGGTGGTGGGGTTCGCCAGCGGTCTTGGCCCGGGTGGTGGGGTTCGCCAGCGGTCTTGGCCCGGGTGGTGGGGTTCGCCAGCGGTCTTGGCCCGGGTGGTGGGGTTCGCCAGCGGTCTTGGCCCGGGTGGTGGGGTTCGCCAGCGGTCTTGGCCCGGGTGGTGGGGTTCGCCAGCGGTCTTGGCCCGGGTGGTGGGGTTCGCCAGCGGTCTTGGCCCGGGTGGTGGGGTTCGCCAGCGGTCTTGGCCCGGGTGGTGGGGTTCGCCAGCGGTCTTGGCCCGGGTGGTGGGGTTCGCCAGCGGTCTTGGCGCGGGTGGTGGGGTTCGCCAGCGGTCTTGGCCCGGGTGGTGGGGTTCGCCAGCGGTCTTGGCGCGGGTGGTGGGGTTCGCCAGCGGTCTTGGCCCGGGTGGTGGGGTTCGCCAGCGGTCTTGGCCCGGGTGGTGGGGTTCGCCAGCGGTCTTGGCCCGGGTGGTGGGGTTCGCCAGCGGTCTTGGCCCGGGTGGTGGGGTTCGCCAGCGGTCTTGGCCCGGGTGGTGGGGTTCGCCAGCGGTCTTGGCCCGGTGGTGGGGTTCGCCAGCGGTCTTGGCGGGTGGTGGGGTTCGCCAGCGGTCTTGGCCCGGGTGGTGGGGTTCGCCAGCGGTCTTGGCGCGGGTGGTGGGGTTCGCCAGCGGTCTTGGCCCGGGTGGTGGGGTTCGCCAGCGGTCTTGGCCCGGGTGGTGGGGTTCGCCAGCGGTCTTGGCGCGGGTGGTGGGGTTCGCCAGCGGTCTTGGCGCGGGTGGTGGGGTTCGCCAGCGGTCTTGGCCCGGGTGGTGGGGTTCGCCAGCGGTCTTGGCGCGGGTGGTGGGGTTCGCCAGCGGTCTTGGCCCGGGTGGTGGGGTTCGCCAGCGGTCTTGGCCCGGGTGGTGGGGTTCGCCAGCGGTCTTGGCCCGGGTGGTGGGGTTCGCCAGCGGTCTTGGCCCGGGTGGTGGGGTTCGCCAGCGGTCTTGGCCCGGGTGGTGGGGTTCGCCAGCGGTCTTGGCCCGGGTGGTGGGGTTCGCCAGCGGTCTTGGCGCGGGTGGTGGGGTTCGCCAGCGGTCTTGGCCCGGGTGGTGGGGTTCGCCAGCGGTCTTGGCCCGGGTGGTGGGGTTCGCCAGCGGTCTTGGCGCGGGTGGTGGGGTTCGCCAGCGTTCTTGGCCGGGTGGTGGGGTTCGCCAGTGGTCTTGACCCGGGTGGTGGAGGTTCTCCAGCGGTCTTGGCGCGGGTGGTGGGGTTCGCCAGCGGTCTTTGCGCGGGTGGTGGGGTTCGCCAGCGGTCTTGGCCCGGGTGGCGGGGTTCGCCAGCGGTCTTGACGCGGGTGGTGGGGTTCGCCAGCGGTCTTGGCGCGGGTGGTGGGGTTCACCAGTGGTCCTGGCCCGGGTGGTGGGGTTCACCAGCGGTCCTGGCCCGGGTGGTGGGGTTCGCCAGCGGTCTTGGCCGGGTGGTGGGGTTCGCCAGCGGTCTTGGCCCGGGTGGTGGGGTTCGCCAGCGGTCTTGGCCCGGGTGGTGGGGTTCGCCAGCGGTCTTGGCCCGGGTGGTGGGGTTCGCCAGCGGTCTTGGCACTGGTGGTGGGGTTCGCCAGCGGTCTTGGCCCGGGTGGTGGGGTTCGCCAGCGGTCTTGGCGCGGGTGGTGGGGTTCGCCAGCGGTCTTGGCGCGGGTGGTGGGGTTCGCCAGCGGTCTTGGCGCGGGTGGTGGGGTTCGCCAGCGGTCTTGGCCCGGGTGGTGGGGTTCGCCAGCGGTCTTGGCCCGGGTGGTGGGGTTCGCCAGCGGTCTTGGCCCGGGTGGTGGGGTTCGCCAGCGGTCTTGGCCCGGGTGGTGGGGTTCGCCAGCGGTCTTGGCCCGGGTGGTGGGGTTCGCCAGCGGTCTTGGCCCGGGTGGTGGGGTTCGCCAGCGGTCTTGGCCCGGGTGGTGGGGTTCGCCAGCGGTCTTGGCCCGGGTGGTGGGGTTCGCCAGCGGTCTTGGCCCGGGTGGTGGGGTTCGCCAGCGGTCTTGGCCCGGGTGGTGGGGTTCGCCAGCGGTCTTGGCCCGGGTGGTGGGGTTCGCCAGCGGTCTTGGCCCGGGTGGTGGGGTTCGCCAGCGGTCTTGGCCCGGGTGGTGGGGTTCGCCAGCGGTCTTGGCACGGGTGGTGGGGTTCGCCAGCGGTCTTGGCGCGGGTGGTGGGGTTCGCCAGCGGTCTTGGCCCGGGTGGTGGGGTTCGCCAGTGGTCTTGGCCCGGGTGGTGGGGTTCGCCAGTGGTCTTGGCGCGGGTGGTGGGGTTCGCCAGCGGTCTTGGCCCGGGTGGTGGGGTTCGCCAGTGGTCTTGGCCCGGGTGGTGGGGTTCGCCAGCGGTCTTGGCCCGGGTGGTGGGGTTCGCCAGCGGTCTTGGCCCGGGTGGTGGGGTTCGCCAGCGGTCTTGGCGCGGGTGGTGGGGTTCGCCAGCGGTCTTGGCGCGGGTGGTGGGGTTCGCCAGCGGTCTTGGCGCGGGTGGTGGGGTTCGCCAGCGGTCTTGGCCCGGGTGGTGGGGTTCGCCAGCGGTCTTGGCCCGGGTGGTGGGGTTCGCCAGCGGTCTTGACTCGGGTGGTGGGGTTCGCCAGCGGTCTTGGCGCGGGTGGTGGGGTTCGCCAGCGGTCTTGGCCCGGGTGGTGGGGTTCGCCAGCGGTCTTGGCCCGGGTGGTGGGGTTCGCCAGCGGTCTTGGCCCGGGTGGTGGGGTTCGCCAGCGGTCTTGGCCCGGGTGGTGGGGTTCGCCAGCGGTCTTGGCGCGGGTGGTGGGGTTCGCCAGCGGTCTTGGCCGGGGTGGTGGGGTTCGCCAGCGGTCTTGGCCCGGGTGGTGGGGTTCGCCAGCGGTCTTGGCCCGGGTGGTGGGGTTCGCCAGCGGTCTTGGCCCGGGTGGTGGGGTTCGCCAGCGGTCTTGGCGCGGGTGGTGGGGTTCGCCAGCGGTCTTGGCCCGGGTGGTGGGGTTCGCCAGCGGTCTTGGCCCGGGTGGTGGGGTTCGCCAGCGGTCTTGGCGCGGGTGGTGGGGTTCGCCAGCGTTCTTGGCCCGGGTGGTGGGGTTCGCCAGCGGTCTTGGCCCGGGTGGTGGGGTTCGCCAGCGGTCTTGGCGCGGGTGGTGGGGTTCGCCAGCGGTCTTGGCCCGGGTGGTGGGGTTCGCCAGCGGTCTTGGCCCGGGTGGTGGGGTTCGCCAGCGGTCTTGGCGCGGGTGGTGGGGTTCGCCAGCGGTCTTGGCCGGGTGGTGGGGTTCGCCAGCGGTCTTGGCCCGGGTGGTGGGGTTCGCCAGCGGTCTTGGCCCGGGTGGTGGGGTTCGCCAGCGGTCTTGGCCCGGGTGGTGGGGTTCGCCAGCGGTCTTGGCCCGGGTGGTGGGGTTCGCCAGCGGTCTTGGCGCGGGTGGTGGGGTTCGCCAGCGGTCTTGGTCCGGGTGGTGGGGTTCGCCAGCGGTCTTGGCGCGGGTGGTGGGGTTCGCCAGCGGTCTTGGCCCGGGTGGTGGGGTTCGCCAGCGGTCTTGGCCCGGGTGGTGGGGTTCGCCAGCGGTCTTGGCCCGGGTGGTGGGGTTCGCCAGCGGTCTTGGCCCGGGTGGTGGGGTTCGCCAGCGGTCTTGGCCCGGGTGGTGGGGTTCGCCAGCGGTCTTGGCCGGGTGGTGGGGTTCGCCAGCGGTCTTGGCGCGGGTGGTGGGGTTCGCCAGCGGTCTTGGCCCGGGTGGTGGGGTTCGCCAGCGGTCTTGGCGCGGGTGGTGGGGTTCGCCAGCGGTCTTGGCGCGGGTGGTGGGGGTTCGCCAGCGGTCTTGGCCCGGGTGGTGGGGTTCGCCAGCGGTCTTGGCCCGGGTGGTGGGGTTCGCCAGCGGTCTTGGCGCGGGGGTTGGGGTTCGCCAGCGGTCTTGGTGCGGGTGGTGGGGTTCGCCAGCGGTCTTGGCCCGGGTGGTGGGGTTCGCCAGCGGTCTTGGCGCGGGTGGTGGGGTTCGCCAGCGGTCTTGGCCCGGGTGGTGGGGTTCGCCAGCGGTCTTGGCCCGGGTGGTGGGGTTCGCCAGCGGTCTTGGCCCGGGTGGTGGGGTTCGCCAGCGGTCTTGGCCCGGGTGGTGGGGTTCGCCAGCGGTCTTGGTGCGGGTGGTGGGGTTCGCCAGCGGTCTTGGCCCGGGTGGTGGGGTTCGCCAGCGGTCTTGTGGGGGGTGGTGGGGTTCGCCAGCGGTCTTGGCGCGGGTGGTGGGGTTCGCCAGCGGTCTTGGCGCGGGTGGTGGGGTTCGCCAGCGGTCTTGGCGCTGGTTGGTGTGGTTCGCCAGCGGTCTTAGCCCGGGTGGTGGGGTTCGCCAGCGGTCTTGGCTCGGGTGGTGGGGTTCGCCAGCGGTCTTGGCCCGGGTGGTGGGGTTCGCCAGCGGTCTTGGCGCGGGTGGTGGGGTTCGCCAGCGGTCTTGGCCCGGGTGGTGGGGTTCGCCAGCGGTCTTGGCCCGGGTGGTGGGGTTCGCCAGCGGTCTTGGCCCGGGTGGTGGGGTTCGCCAGCGGTCTTGGCGCGGGTGGTGGGGTTCGCCAGCGGTCTTGGCCCGGGTGGTGGGGTTCGCCAGCGGTCTTGGCCCGGGTGGTGGGGTTCGCCAGCGGTCTTGGCGCGGGTGGTGGGGTTCGCCAGCGGTCTTGGCCCGGGTGGTGGGGTTCGCCAGCAGTCTTGGCCCGGGTGGTGGGGTTCGCCAGCGGTCTTCACGCGGGGGGTGGGGTTCGCCAGCGGTCTTGGCGCGGGTGGTGGGGTTCGCCAGCGGTCTTGGCCCGGGTGGTGGGTTTCGCCAGCGGTCTTGGCCCGGGTGGTGGGGTTCGCCAGCGGTCTTGGCCCGGGTGGTGGGGTTCGCCAGCGGTCTTGGCCCGGGTGGTGGGGTTCGCCAGCGGTCTTGGCCCGGGTGGTGGGGTTCGCCAGCGGTCTTGGCCCGGGTGGTGGGGTTCGCCAGCGGTCTTGGCCCGGGTGGTGGGGTTCGCCAGCGGTCTTGGCCCGGGTGGTGGGGTTCGCCAGCAGTCTTGGCGCGGGTGGTGGGGTTCGCCAGCGGTCTTGGCGCGGGTGGTGGGGTTCGCCAGCGGTCTTGGCCCGGGTGGTGGGGTTCGCCAGTGGTCTTGGCCCGGGTGGTGGGGTTCGCCAGCGGTCTTGGCGCGTGTGGTGGGGTTCGCCAGCGGTCTTGGCCCGGGTGGTGGGGTTCGCCAGCGGTCTTGGCCCGGGTGGTGGGGTTCGCCAGCGGTCTTGGCGCGGGTGGTGGGGTTCGCCAGCGGTCTTGGCGCGGGTGGTTTTGTTCGCCAGCGGTCTTGTCCCGGGTGGTGTGGTTCGCCAGCGGTCTTGGCCCGGGTGGTGGGGTTCACCAGCGGTCTTGGCGCGGGTGGTGGGGTTCGCCAGCGGTCTTGGCGCGGGTGGTGGGGTTCGCCAGCGGTCTTGGTGCGGGTGGTGGGGTTCGCCAGCGGTCTTGGCCCGGGTGGTGGGGTTCGCCAGCAGTCATGGCCCGGGTGGTGGGGTTCGCCAGCGGTCTTCACGCGGGTGGTGGGGTTCGCCAGCGGTCTTCACGCGGGTGGTGGGGTTCGCCAGCGGTCTTGGCGCGGGTGGTGGGGTTCGCCAGCGGTCTTGGCCCGGGTGGTGGGGTTCGCCAGCGGTCTTGGCGCGGGTGGTGGGGTTCGCCAGCGGTCTTGGCCCGGGTGGTGGGGTTCGCCAGCGGTCTTGGCCCGGGTGGTGGGGTTCGCCAGCGGTCTTGGCCCGGGTGGTGGGGTTCGCCAGCGGTCTTGGCGTGGGTGGTGGGGTTCGCCAGCGGTCTTGGCCCGGGTGGTGGGGTTCGCCAGCGGTCTTGGCGCGGGTGGTGGGGTTCGCCAGCGGTCTTGGCGCGGGTGGTGGGGTTCGCCAGCGGTCTTGGCGCAGGTGGTGGGGTTCGCCAGCGGTCTTGGCGCGGGTGGTGGGGTTCGCCAGCGGTCTTGGCCCGGGTGGTGGGGTTCGCCAGCGGTCTTGGTGCGGGTGGTGGGGTTCGCCAGCGGTCTTGGCGCGGGTGGTGGGGTTCGCCAGCGGTCTTGGCCCGGGTGGTGGGGTTCGCCAGCGGTCTTGGCCCAGGTGGTGGGGTTCGCCAGCGGTCTTGGCTCTGGTGGTGGGGTTCGCCAGCGGTCTTGGCGCGGGTGGTGGGGTTCGCCAGCGGTCTTGGCGCGGGTGGTGGGGTTCGCCAACGGTTTTGGCGCGGGTGGTGGGGTTCGCCAGCAGTCTTGGCCGGGTGGTGGGGTTCGCCAGCGGTCTTGGTGCGGGTGGTGGGGTTCGCCAGCGGTCTTGGCCCGGGTGGTGGGGTTCGCCAGCGGTCTTGGCCCGGGTGGTGGGGTTCGCCAGCGGTCTTGGCGCGGGTGGTGGGGTTCGCCAGCGGTCTTGGCGTGGTGGTGGGGTTCGCCAGCGGTCTTGGCGCGGGTGGTGGGGTTCGCCAGCGGTCTTGGCCCGGGTGGTGGGGTTCGCCAGCGGTCTTGGCCCGGGTGGTGGGGTTCGCCAGCGGTCTTGGCGCGGGTGGTGGGGTTCGCCAGCGGTCTTGGCGCGGGTGGTGGGGTTCGCCAGCGGTCTTGGCCCGGGTGGTGGGGTTCGCCAGCGGTCTTGGCGCGGGTGGTGGGGTTCGCCAGCGGTCTTGGCCCGGGTGGTGGGGTTCGCCAGCGGTCTTGGCCCGGGTGGTGGGGTTCGCCAGCGGTCTTGGCACGGGTGGTGGGGTTCGCCAGCGGTCTTGGCGCGGGTGGTGGGGTTCGCCAGCGGTCTTGGCCCGGGTGGTGGGGTTCGCCAGCGGTCTTGGCGCGGGTGGTGGGGTTCGCCAGCGGTCTTGGCGCGGGTGGTGGGGTTCGCCAGCGGTCTTGGCCCGGGTGGTGGGGTTCGCCAGCGGTCTTGGCCCGGGTGGTGGGGTTCGCCAGCGGTCTTGGCGGGGTGGTGGGGTTCGCCAGCGGTCTTGGCGCGGGTGGTGGGGTTCGCCAGCGGTCTTGGCCCGGGTGGTGGGGTTCGCCAGCGGTCTTGGCGCGGGTGGTGGGGTTCGCCAGCGGTCTTGGCGCGGGTGGTGGGGTTCGCCAGAGGTCTTGGCCCGGGTGGTGGGGTTCGCCAGCGGTCTTGGCGCGGGTGGTGGGGTTCGGCCAGCGGTCTTGGCCCGGGTGGTGGGGTTCGCCAGCGGTCTTGACGCGGGTGGTGGGGTTCGCCAGCGGTCTTGGCGCGGGTGGTGGGGTTCGCCAGAGGTCTTGGCCCGGGTGGTGGGGTTCGCCAGCGGTCTTGGCCCGGGTGGTGGGGTTCGCCAGCGGTCTTGGCCCGGGTGGTGGGGTTCGCCAGCGGTCTTGGCCCGGGTGGTGGGGTTCGCCAGCGGTCTTGGCGCGGGTGGTGGGGTTCGCCAGCTGTCTTGGCGTGGATTGTGGGGTTCGCCAGCGGTCTTGGCCTTGGTGGTGGGGTTCGCCAGCGGTCTTGGCCCGGGTGGTGGGGTTCGCCAGCGGTCTTGACGCGGGTGGTGGGGTTCGCCAGCGGTCTTGGCGCGGGTGGTGGGGTTCGCCAGCGGTCTTGGCGCGGGTGGTGGGGTTCGCCAGCTGTCCTGGCCCGGGTGGTGGGGTTCGCCAGCGGTCTTGGCCTTGGTGGTGGGGTTTGCCAGCGGTCTTGACTCGGGTGGTGGGGTTCGCCAGCGGTCTTGGCCCGGGTGGTGGAGTTCGCCAGCGGTCTTGGCCTTGGTGGTGGGGTTTGCCAGCGGTCTTGACTCGGGTGGTGGGGTTCGCCAGCGGTCTTGGCGCGTGTGGTGGGGTTCGCCAGCGGTCTTGGCCCGGGTGGTGGGGTTCGCCAGCGGTCTTGGCCCGGGTGGTGGGGTTCGCCAGCGGTCTTGGCGCGGGTGGTGGGGTTCGCCAGCGGTCTTGGCCCGGGTGGTGGGGTTCGCCAGCGGTCTTGGCGCGGGTGGTGGGGTTCGCCAGCAGTCTTGGCCCGGGTGGTGGGGTTCACCAGCGGTCTTGGCCCGGGTGGTGGGGTTCGCCAGCGGTCTTGGCCCGGGTGGTGGGGTTCGCCAGCGGTCTTGGCGCGGGTGGTGGGGTTCGCCAGCGGTCTTGGCACGGGTGGTGGGGTTCGCCAGCGGTCTTGGCGCGGGTGGTGGGGTTCGCCAGCGGTCTTGGCCCGGGTGGTGGGGTTCGCCAGCAGTCTTGGCCCGGGTGGTGGGGTTCGCCAGCGGTCTTGGCGCGGGTGGTGGGGTTCGCCAGCGGTCTTGGCCCGGGTGGTGGGGTTCGCCAGCGGTCTTGGCCCGGGTGGTGGGGTTCGCCAGCGGTCTTGGCCCGGGTGGTGGGGTTCGCCAGCGGTCTTGGCCCGGGTGGTGGGGTTCGCCAGCGGTCTTGGCCCGGGTGGTGGGGTTCGCCAGCGGTCTTGGCGCGGGTGGTGGGGTTCGCCAGCGGTCTTGGCCCGGGTGGTGGGGTTCGCCAGCGGTCTTGGCGCGGGTGGTGGGGTTCGCCAGCGGTCTTGGCGCGGGGTGGTGGGGTTCGCCAGCGGTCTTGGCCCGGGTGGTGGGGTTCGCCAGCGGTCTTGACGCGGGTGGTGGGGTTCGCCAGCGGTCTTGGCGCGGATGGTGGGGTTCGCCAGCGGTCTTGGCGCGGGTGGTGGGGTTCGCCAGCGGTCTTGGCGCGGGTGGTGGGGTTCGCCAGCGGTCTTGGCCCGGGTGGTGGGGTTCGCCAGCGGTCTTGGCGCGGGTGGTGGGGTTCGCCAGCGGTCTTGGCGCGGGTGGTGGGGTTCGCCAGCGGTCTTGGAGCGGGTGGTGGGGTTCGCCAGCGGTCTTGGCGCGGGTGGTGGGGTTCGCCAGCGGTCTTGGCGCGGGTGGTGGGGTTCGCCAGCGGTCTTGCTGCGGGTGTTGGGGTTCGCCAGCGATGTTGCTGCGGGTGTTGGGGTTCGCCAGCGATGTTGCTGCGGGTGTTGGGGTTCGCCAGCGATGTTGCTGCGGGTGTTGGGGTTCGCCAGCGATGTTGCTGCGGGTGTTGGGGTTCGCAAACGTGTTGCTGTTTGGTGTTTGGTGTTTCGTTTTTGGTGGTTGGTGGTTGGTGTTGGTGTTGGTGTTGGTGTTGCTGTTGCTGTTGGTCTTGGTGTTGGTTTTGCTGTTGGTGTAAGTGTGTGTGTGTGTGTGTGTGTGTGTGTGTGTGTGTGTGTGTGTGTGTGTGTGTGTGTGTGTGTGTGTGTGTGTGTGTGTGTGTGCGCGCGCGCGCGCGCGCTAAGCGGTGCACCAAACACACGAGGCCTGAGTTGGCCAATGTTAACGTGTTTGTTTTACCGTCACCATCATAAAGCATTGTGTTCTTTCTGCGGCGTGTTGATGGTTATATTATATACTTGTAACACGTCCCAGTGTTTTATGTTTGTATCAGCAGTGGCACCAAGAATGTTAAGCAGGAAATCAGCTTCAGATGTAACTGCGAGTTAAGAATGACGGGTGGGGGATGGGTGGGTAGGGGTATGAGGGGGTTGGGGTGGAGGTCGTTTCGTCCCCCTCTACCCTCTTACCTGGGTATACAGCAGTAGGAAGGGGGCATCCCTGGCCAGAAATTTGTCATCGTCAGTGTATATATATTTCCTCCTCTCATTTTTTTTCATTGTACATTTCTTGCCTTCTTTGTCATTTTTTTTTTTTTTTTTCAGATTTTACTGTGTATTCCTTGCCTCTTTTGTCACCTTTTCCTTTTTCTTTTTTTTTATTGTATATTATTTTTAACACCACCTGCCTACCTGTCAGCCTGCCAGCCAACTAGATTGCTTTCTTGCCTGCATACTATATATTCCTATATGTTTTGCCTGGCGCTGATGAGAAGCCTGTGCGTGGTGGCGTTGGACACCCTGGGTGGAGCAGCAGCGACATGCATCCGCGAGCCAAACCTCCATATATTTCCCTGCACCTCGCCGTGGGGAGGGTGTGCATGGAGAGTCTGTTTACCGAAGTGCATGATGGCAACAGAAGATGAGGAAGATACGAGTGATATGTCTGCATGACTAATGTGCCTGAGGGTTCTGCTATCTGAAATGCATGGTGGCTATTGCCAATGGACAGGAGACTCAAAGGGTGAGACAGGCAGTCAGACGGACGGGTAGACAGAACAGGTTGTTGCTGAACATCGGTTAGTCTAGCTGAGCAGACCCGTCGACCACAATCAGAAACTGCTCCTACGGGACCGTCGTACATGTACAGTACAGTACATGCAACGTGTAGATATCCGTAACCCCAGTGTGGTAGACAGCTTCTTACAAGAGTCAGACCAAGACCCTTCTCATGGAGAGGTGCAGGAAACTATGAGTGCACAGTGCCACCACGTGTAGGCTCCTCCTCAGCACCTGGGGACGAAGGCTGACAGGTAATGAAGACAAGAGGAGGGAGGAAAAGGTGGTGACGGCGGCACTGACAGGAAGGAGAAAGGCTTGGCGTTAACAGTGTGGGTGATGTTCCCGGTAACTAACTAAGCTTTACGACCACACGACACACCATTTATGCCCCTCTCGTTGGCATGGCACAGCGCAACACTTCTTCTTAAGCCAATTATTTTGCGTATCACACCTTATTGTTGCTTTAAGTGCTATATTATTATCATTTTAGTTTGGATTAGTAACACGAGGATACTTTGACCCATTAGGCAAGGTATTTAAGGAAGGTTTCAGGATGTATCGTCAGCCAGCACGACCACCACCTTTTGTAAAGTGTTACCCTGCAGGGAGACACAGCCACGGAGGAGGAGGAGGAGGAGGAGGAGGAGGAAGAGGAGGCGGAGGAAGAGGAGGCGGAGGAAGATAACGACGACGACGACGATGATAATAATGATGATGACACGCCCGCACGCACATGCACCTGCGTTGACTGGAATATTAATATCCTCCAGTGTTCCGTGTTGTTGGAAGAGGTAGGCTCGGCAGGCAGTGAAGCAGACAGGGAGACAAGAGAAGCATGTAGACGCACGCTGAGACACTTTTGCATGTCCAGTCGCCAGCATATGTTTTTACCAGACGTAAATGCAAACACACGCACCCTAACACACTCCTGCATGTCCCGTCACTAGCATATGATTTTACAAGACGTAGAGGCAAACACACGCACCTTGACACACTATTGCTACATGATTCTACAAGACGCACAGGCAAGCACACGCACCTTAACACACTCTAGCATGTCTCGTCACCAAAATATGATTTAACAAGGGGCGTAGAAGCATGAAAACATTTTGACACGTGTTTGTATGCACCATTTTAAGTCAGGGGTGTAATTTCTATATACAGGTGCTACTGTGTACTGGAGGAAAATGGAGGATCAAATTTACAACAAGTAATGGAACTGTATTAAGCAACAGTCCTCCAAAACAATGTCTTTTTTTTTTTTTTTTTTTAGATAGCAATGAAACTTTAAAAAGGACGCGTTATCAAGAAGGCGATCCATAACATGGACTCTGTAAATGTTAACAAGAATCACAGACGCTAGCTGACAGGAGCACATGCTTGGCTTCGCGTGTAAACCACAACTGTCAACTCTCTCTCATCTTCCCTCACACAGACACGCCAGTTGTTACTCGTGCCCTGAGGTTGACTAGCACGAAAAATCTTGCATAAGGATGAAATAAACTGCTAAATCTGTCCTACGTTGTAGCTTTCCTGACTACGTGTAGACCACAGCAGCCAGTCTCTCTCATCTTCCCTCACAAATACGCCAGATGTTACATTGTGCTCTTAGGTTGTCTGAAGAAGAAAAGCTGCTTAGGGATGGAGAAATAATATAGCTAAATATGTCCAAGACTAATATCCAGTATCACCTAACGTTTGTGCGAGTGGCAGAGTTTAATAGTTATAAGGCATCTCTTGCTATTGCCCATTGTTATGTAAAATATTCTCTCCTCAGTCTCTGCTTGTCCTTTACCCCCCCTCCCTCCTCTCCTCCATCTCCCCATCCCTACATTTCTCTCCCTCTTCCTCCATCTGACCCTCGACTTATATACCCTCTCCGGGAAAAGGTTATAGAGTTGAAATTATACATTAACAGTGACACCAGTTTTATTATACTCTAATGTGCTGATAGTGTGGCAACCAACATCCACTCCTGTAGTGCTGCCTAATTATATTTTCTGTCAACCCTCCTCTTCCTGTATCATTCATCCTTTCTGTCTATCATTCTTTCTACTTCAGGTGAGTACAGTACATCGCTTAACAAGCTTAATGGTTCCCTTTAACCCTTTGTGCAACGCTGAGTGGTAACCATACATCAACATAACGGGGCGATGTGCAGCAGACTATGGTGCCCATGTTAAGTGTCATTCTAAATGCGGCATTTATCCATGTAATAAACCGATACGCTTCCGCACGCCTTGCTATGGCGGGGCGTCGTCTGCTGCCGGAGAATCACTTCACAGCATGGGAAAGTCATGTCTGACACGAATTACTTTACACGCCAGACATACAATATTCTTCAAATCAGGCCCCCCTTTTTATAAGTGACAACAGTTGTGGTAAGTCTGCATAGGTTAAAGAAAGTGAAAGAACAGTATTGGTTTACTAAGTTAATACAATACATTCACACCCACTACACGTAAAACTTCATTAACAGTGACAGTGTAAAGTGTACAGTGAATGACAACTTGTATACTCGACAGGTATTTTCATTTACATTCCATTATTTCAAAGTCCATAGTCTCAATTTCTTCCAAATGTTTCCTGGCCATACTTTACTTTCTCCAGTTAACTTTGATTACTTTTATTTCCTATGTCCGTAGCTATTTCTTATATCTTCCACTTTATATCCCACCATACTTTATTCACTTTTTTTTTCCATATCCATATGACAATGTTTTCACAAAGTTTTGTGGCAATATGATAGTAAAATTTCACTACACTACAGCCGCCTTCCTCAGCCTTCTCTGCTCCCACAAACTGCTGCTGTCTGCGGCTGCGGTAGGCCACTTGCCGAGATGTTATTTAACATCGGTAGTCTGGAATTCTTGAAGTAGACGGTATGAGAGGGGCGAGAGAGAGATGAGGTGGGGATGTGTGTCCGTGAGTGCTGTGTGCCGGCTACTGCTTTTACAGAGACCTCTCACCCATCCAGGTCACGTTGGTTTGGCAGTGACATCGTCCACTCACCAGTCTTCTGAACTCGACTGAGCAACCAAGGCACATGTGGAGTTTAAAGCATTATTAATACACTTTGGTAAAATGTAATGTGTAATATGTTTCAGACATTCAGCCACTCATTCCTCTCAGCCATACTCATTCCTCTTAAGAGTTTAATATGAATGAAAATAACTGGGGAAAACTTTCTATTCGATCCCAGACGAAGCAAAAATTAAATTTTGCAAACAGTGGACGAAATATATACTCAATGAAGAAACCACTTGTTTCACGAGGTACGTAAGAATTAACTTAGTTCTACACAAATACGAAAGTTTTTAGGAATTTAATGTCATGACTTAGTCAAGACAAACTACCCTGCAGGGGCGGTTGCTTGGCTCCAGTTGTAGTCTGCTCAGCTAGACACTGCGGGTTTAAACCAATACTTGTTAACTATTTTTTCTCGTCAAGGGGAGTTAAACGATTTTTTTTACTCTTCCAGAGCGACACTTGATCGAACCACAAAAGATTTAATTGACCAAAACCCTATTCAGTCCGAGCTGACTGATGGGAAGAAGGGCAGACTAATACTGCAGCTACCAAAACAATGGAGGCAGTAATTAAGTGTAGTGAAGAGTCAACATTGTGCCAGCCACCGACCCAATATGGTGGACAAAATGTGGATATGGGGGTCAGAGGGTCAGGGTGTAGGAGAGAATATGGGAAAAAAAAAAGAATGTTGGGAGATCAGAAATTGAAGATAATTACTTAAAAAACACACACACACTAATGTTCATTGTCAAACAGACCAACAGCAGTACAACTTTAACTGAACAAGCTATCAGATGGTAGCTAAGGAAAACATGACGGTAAATACATAACCTAACTAATAAAATCAAAAATTGAAGCAAGTGACGAACACAGGTCACTTTTCAATACAACCGAAAGTTTCCCTCACGAATCCTTTATTTTCGTCAATACCTTAATGTAAAAGTACCTATAAATCTAACTAACCCCGTTGTCAGTCCTTAATCTTGCAGTTTAAAGCCACTGCTCCACGATATGGAGAAATACAGGGGACAAGGGAAGGGGCTATGCTGCACCGCGCCTCTCATCACTACTAGCCAATTCCCACCAAACCGTACCCACTCCCTGGATGACCTACCCCACTCGTCGTTATTGCTACAGCCCAGCACTTTCCTACGAACAACCCCCAAAACAAAAACCACCTCCCTCTATATGTGGCTGTCGTAACAATGATTAATATATACATAAACATTTCAGCTGAACATATGAATTAAATGCAGATTTACAAATATTCAACCACCAGTGTCACTCAAATCACTCCCATCACCTATTCTTAAAACTATCACTATCAAATTTAAGTCCAAAATCAAGCTGTACAAGTAGTAAATATAGAACATACCTCCATAAATGGTTAATATCCGACTACCACCTTCCCACTAGATACATCAAGCTTTAGTTCAACGGCTGGATCCACTGTCGATGTCCTCTAACATCAGTCACTAATTTCTCCAACTTACTCCCTCACGTATGGACTCTGGTCTAGCGCCGTGCAAGGTTATTCACGTCCCATTGCTCCTGGTAAACTAACTAAGTTCATGCAGGTTTATTTCACCTCGACTCTGAATGAAGCACCACAGCTACACGAAAGCATGAATATCAGTATGAAGTACTCGACTCCACGGAGGAGAAAAGATACGGAGTAACGACTCCACGTTAAAACTGCGAGGCCATTACCTTCACGCCATCTAGTGCACAAGCGAGATAAGGGAGAACGGGATATAAGAGAACGGTTACGGGATAGACTATGTTTAGATTATGAATCGGGAATATATAAGCCTTCCACGTGACACTAAGTTATTCTGAAATAATTATATTGTGCATGAGCATCCTTCACCATTGATAACATGAGGCTGGTGAATAGTGTCCCATATAACGTATTTTGAGACAAAGATTCATTCCAGTGATAAAAGTCTTTGATCCGGAATATAATGGATGTATTAATGGAACGCTCTGGTAAAAATTACAGCTATAAACTCATTCTACAACTCCCTAGCACCTCTTCCTTAGCTATTTATTTTGCTTATTACACCTTGCTCTCCTAATGTGCTGTATAAATACTTCAAGCTTTACCATAATCTGCATACAAAACGTACAAAAGGATGTTAATCAGCCTTGTCCAAAAATATATCACTAAGGAAGTCTTTGGTTGACTAGTGGGAGGTGCCTGTGTGTTACCATGGCAACCTCTCACACCACCAGTTACATACACACATTTTCCCACCAGCAAGTTCCATTAGAGAGTATTGTGTGTGTGTGTGTGTGTGTGTGTGTGTGTGTGTGTGTGTGTGTGTGTGTGTGTGTGTGTGTGTGTGTGTGTGTGTGTGTGTGTGTGTGTGGGTGTGTGTGTGTATACAATCTTATCAGTGTGACGTGTGCGTGTGTGTAGTCATGTGAGTATATTTCACGTACATGTGTAGGTGTGTAAGTATAAACAGTCTTATCAGTATGATGTGTGTGCGTGTGTGTATGTGACGTACATGTGTAGGTGTGTATGTGCGTGTGTTTGACGTATATGTGTTGGTGTCTGCGTGTGTATGTACTGTACGTGTATGCTTCGTGATGTGTGTGTGTGTGTATGCATCTATGTATGTAGTGTGTACACGTTGTGATATATGTATGTAGATGTGTGTGTGTGTGTGTGTGTGTGTGTGTGTGTGTGTGATGTGCGTGTATATATGAAGTATTTGCGTGTGTGTATGTAGTGTGTGCATGTGTATGAAGTGTGTGCGTGTGTATGAAGTGTGTGCGTGTGTGTATGTAGTGTGTGCGTATGTATGTATGTATGTACGTATGTAGGTGTATACTGTACACGTTATCTTATAGCTCTACATTTTCATACAATTAGGCACTTGAGAGAGAAAGAGAGAGAGAGAGAGAGAGAGAGAGAGAGAGAGCGAGGAAGGCCGTTTCCTGTGTGTGTGTGTGTGTGTGTGTGTGTGTGTGTGTGTGTGTGTGTGTGTGTGTGTGTGTGTGCATCAGTACTGAGGCTGGGCAATTACAGGTAACTGATGAACTTGGGCATGTCGGTAGGCAAGAATAAACGTAAGTAGGTAGGTAAGTAGGTAGATAAGGAAGTAGGTAAAGTAGGTAGGTATTTAGATAGGTAGGTAGGTAGATTGGTAGGTAGGTAGACAGAGAAATATGTGGGTAGGTAAGTAGGTTGGTAGGTAGGTAAGTAGGTTGGTAGGTAGGTAGGCAGGCCGGTAGGTAGGCAAGAGTAAAGTAGGTAGATAGGTCAGTAGGTAGGAAGGTAGGTAAGTAGATAAATAGGTAGGTAGGCTGGTAGGTAAGTAGATACGAAGGTAGGTAGGTAGGTAAGTAGATATGTACAGTAGGTAGGACGGTAGGTAGGCCATTTGTATGTATATATGGAGATACCTAATAGACAACAGACAGACAGACGGGATGGATGAAAGGAAGGAGGGAAGGAAGGAAGGAAGGAAGGAAGGAGGGAAGGAAGAAAGGAATCAATGAATGAATGAAGGAAGGAAGAAAGGAATGAAGGAAGGAGGGAAGGAAGGAAGAAAGGAATGAATGAATGAATGAAGGAAGGAAGGAAGGAAAAAAGGAAGGAAAGAAGGAAGAAATGAATGAATGAAGGAAGGAAGGAAGAAAGAAAGGAAGGAAAGAAGGAAGCAGGAAGTAAGGAGGAAGAGAAAATGACTAAGGGAGAGGAGGTGGGGGTGAAGGGGACAAGAGTCAAGGAGACGGGCTGGGGACGCGCCAGACGAGAGAATATGATACGTCAGGCGCGTCCCCAGCCCGTCTCTTCTGGCCTCTCGTCCCCAGCCACTCTGTTTGTCTGTCTCTTTGTCTCTGTCTGTCTCCGTATCTGTCTGTCTCTGTCTGTCTGTCTCTCAGTCTGTCTGTCTGTCTGTCTGTCTGTCTGTCTCCGTATCTGTCTGTCTCTGTCTGTCTGTCTCTCAGTCTGTCTGTCTGTCTGTCTGTCTCTCTCTCTCCCACGTGTCTTCACTGCCTGAGCTTCTCTAGGGACAAGATACTGTAGGTAGGTAGGGTAGGGTAGGGTAGGGAAGAGTAGAGTAGAGTAGGGTAGGGTAGGGTAGGGTAGGGTAGGGTAGTGTAGGACAAGGTAGGGTAGGGTAGGGTAGGGTAGGGTAGAGTAGGGTAGGGTAGAGTAGGGTAGGGTAGAGTAGAGTAGGGTAGGGTAGGGTAGGGTAGGGTAGGGTAGGGTAGCGTAATGTAGGACAGGGTAGGGTAGGGTAAGGTAGGGTAGCGTAGTGTACGACAAGGTAGTGTAGGGTAGGGTAGTGTAGGGTAGGGCTGGGTAGGATAGGGTAGTGTAGGGTAGGGTAGGGTAGGGTAGGGTAGGGTAGGGTAGTGTAGGGTAGGGTAGGGTAGGGTAGGGTAGTGTAGGGTAGGGCAGGGTAGGGTAGGGTAGGGTAGGGCAAGGTAGGGCAGGGCAGGGCAGGGCATTGCAGGGCAGGGCAGGGCAGGGCAGGGTAGTCAGTAAAGGTAGGTTAGCTTTGGTCTGGTAGATTTAGGTAAGCTTACAGTTAGATAAATAGATAGACAGACGTGGATGATATTTTGATTATGAACTCTGATACACACAGGTCTTTTGGCGTCTCTCTCTCTCTCTCTCTCTCTCTCTCTCTCTCTCTCTCTCTCTCTCCCTCTCTCTCTCTCTCTCTCTCTCTCTCTCTCTCCCTACCCACACGCCTTCATCCCGTAAGGGATGGCCACAAACAAATCACCTCCATGTCGCCCTGTCCCCGGCCATTTCACTGCCCTCCCTCCAACTTACACCCCCCTCTCTCATATGCCTTTCTACTTCACCCCTCCATCTAATCCTCGGTCTCCCCCTCCCTCTCCCCTCCTCCACCTCACCCACGTCACTCTCCTTGTTAATCTCACATCCATTAGGTAAGCATCGCCGGTGTGTGTGTGTGTGTGTGTGTGTGTGTGTGTGTGTGTGTGTGTGTGTGTGTGTGTGTGTGTGTGTGTGTGTGTGTGAGAGAGAGAGAGAGAGAGAGAGAGAGAGAGAGAGAGAGAGAGAGAGAGAGAGAATTTATGTATACGAGTGTATGAAAGGGGACTTTGAATGTGTGTGTGTGTGTGTGTGTGTGTGTGTGTGTGTGTGTTAGAGTGACGTGTGGCAGTGTAAGTTGCCTATCTATCTATCTATCATTCTATCTATCCATCCATCCATCCATCTATCTGTCTATCTATCTATCTGTCCATTTATCTATCCACTCATCCCTCCATCCCTTCATCCATCTATCTATGTATCCATCTACCTATCAATCTATCATCCATCCATCCATCCATCTATCAATCTATCATCCATCCATCTATCCATCCATCCATCCATCTATCAATCTATCATCCATCCATCCATTCATCCATCTATCTATTCACCCATCCCTCCATCCATCTATCTATTTATCCATCAACCTATCAATCTATCCATTCATCTATCCATCCATCTGTCTATCTGTCTGTCTATCAATCTATCTAATCTAACAGGCGAAACATAACTTAGCTTTTATCGCAGGTAAGTGATGGCTGACTGGCTGGCTGACTGGCTGGCTGACTGGCTTTCCTCTGGCTTTCCTTATGGCTTGCTGTGGATTTCCTGCATTTCCGTACGTCTATCTGTCAAAAAATCATCATCATCATCATCATCATTATTATTATTATTATTATTATTATTATTTTTATGATGGTAGTGAAACATGTGTAAGGGTAAATGGGCATCTGAGTGAATGGTTCACGATCGGTGTGGGCATGCGACAAGGTTGTGTGATGTCCCCATGGTTGTTCAATATATATATGGATGGGGTGATGAGAGAAGTAAAAACACGAGTAATGGAGAGAGGGATGGCGTTGGTAATGAATGGTGATGGATGGAATATCTCCATTTTGTTGTATGCTGATGATGCAGTACTGCTTGCAAGTACCTGACAAGAACTTGGTTGGCTAGTGCAGAGTTTTGTTGATGTCTGTGAGAGTCGTGCCTTGAGAATAAATGTAGAAAAGAGTAAAGTGATGGTTAATGAGAGAGGTGACTCCCAGTGTGATGTCACAGTGAATGGAGAGACACTGGAACTGATGAGAGAGTTCAAATACCTGGGTTCAGTGATAGAAAAAAGAGGAAAATGTGCAAAAGAAGTTGAAAGTAGAGTGACACAAGGAAGAAATGTAACTGGTGCAATGAAGGCCTTGATAAGAAATAGAGGCTTGAGAGTTGCAGCTGCACGAGGCTTACATGAAGGAGTGTGTGAGACTATGGTGTGGCATGGAAATGAAAAGTCGAGTGAGAGCAGTGGAGATGGGACTGCTGAGGAACGTATGTGGGGTACAGAGAGTGGATAGGATACGAAGTAATGTGATTCGTGAAAGGTGTGGAGTGAGGAATTCTGTGGACACAGATTTATCACAGTTCCTTAGGTATGGTGCAATACCACACTGAATGCAGTATTCCACCTTTGTCTCTTCTTGTTTGTTGTTTTTTTGCTATGTCTGAATCCGGAAACACTGAAATGAATTGCTCAGCATCATCATTTGTACTTGCAAAAGAATAACTGGAGCTGACAACCATCAAAGCTTGAATAGCTTCTACTTCGAGAATCAAGGTCCAAATGAAATGGAGGAATTGAAGAAGGGAAGGACAGGAGGAAGTGATTCATACAAGGAGGGTGGAAAGGTTACAAGAGGATGGAAAAAGGCAGAATATAAGAGAGAAGTAGAGGAGCGATTGGGTAAATATGGATTGCAGCAGATGAGGGACGTGGAAGGGGTGTGCAAGATATTCACAGAAGAAACCTGTGCAGCATGTGAGGTGGTGTGTGGGGTGAAGAGAAGTTTCAAGCATAGGCTAGATAAGCATGACAAATAAGGGGTGGATATAGAAAAAAGGAAATCTTCTAACCAATACTAGTTCATAATTTTTCCTTTTCAGGTTACACTATGATAGTCTCTATTCTCCTTTCACACTTTCCTGTAAAATGTCCACGCCAGTTTTTCTATACTGCGTGGTGTTCTTTCTTTTTCCTGCCGGCTTCGGTTGGAGGGTTTGGAGGGAGGGGGAGAGCCTTCGTCTTTGCTATCCTTATCTCATTCTAGTAGTTCAGTTACTCTTCTAGGAGCTGCCTAGCATGGGCCAACCGGCCTACTGCAGTTATCCTCTCTTCTTATGTTCTTATGATCTTATGTCGCCCTGTCCCCCGCCATTTCACTGCCCTGCTCCCAACTCACGCCTCCCTCTCTCATATATCTCTCCACACCATCCCTCCATCTCACCCTCGGCCTCCCCCTCCCTCTCCCCCTCTCCACCTCACTCACATACACTCTCCTCGTCAGTCTCTCACTCTCCATCTGATTTCCTCATGGTAAGTAAAATAATGTGATAGAAAATATTAGGGTAATAAACAGAGGTGGATTGGCCTTGTGGAGAAGATGGAGACTGAGACACTAGCTAGGACAGTGTGTGTGAGTGAGGTTGAGGAGGGCAGAGGGAGGGGCAGACCAAGGATGAGATGCAGGGATGGAGTGGAGAGTTATATGAGAGACTGGGGTGTACGCTGGGGGAAGCGCGGTGAAATGGCAGGGGACAGGGCAACATGGAGACAGTTTGTTTGTTGGCACCCCTTACGGGATTAAGGTATCTGGCAACAGATAGATGGAAAAAATAATGTCTTATTTGTCTGGCTGTAGATAGGTAGATAGACAGAATAAAATACTGAGCCTTACTTGTAACAAAGGTTTTTTGTATCCTGGCTCCCTCTCTGCACCATCTTCACCTTGTTCTTCAGTTTACTCACCAGACTGCCGCCTTCTTGCATCACCTTAGCCACATCTTTCGTCTCTTTGGTTATCTTTTAGACTTTCTCTTCTGCTTCCTTCATCCTGCAAAATCAATTTTCATAATCAGTACAACATTGTCATTTACAGTTGTATTCTTGGTGGATTTGGATATTTCTCAACGCCACTTTTTGAGCCATTTATTGTGCACATCTCATCTCAGTGTGCTTTTGTATACTACTGATGCCAATAAGCACCATAAATAACAGTACACAATGTTGACGTGTAATATACAAAAAGGGTTGTTATGAGGGAGGGTTGTATATGAGAGAGGGGGTTGTGAGCTGGGGACAAGACAGTGAAATGGCAGGGGACAGGGCGATATGGAGGCGATTTGCTTGTGGCCACCCCTTATGAGATTAAGGCGTCTGGCAATAGATAGATAGATGGATAGATAGGCTGTTAAGGAAGAGCTGCTTCCTGTGCCCCCTACACCATTTAACCCTTTGACCAGACCTGATCCACTGCAGATTTTATTCATGCTAACACCAAAGCATTTTATAAAACTAAAACAATTACTAGCAGTCACAGGCTTACAAAAACTAATTCAAAGTAACTTTCTCTGCAAATGGTCCATCTAAAAGTTATATTTAGGCAAACACCACATGATTTTACTCAGGCTGACACTAGTGCATAATAGATGCTGACATACACAACGTCAAGTAATACAGCATCAGTACAGGTACCTCAGGTTGGTTGGTTGGTGTTGGTTGGTGGTTGGTGTTGGTTGGTTGGTCATGGTTGGTGGTTGGGGTTGGTTCGTTGGTGTTGGTTGGTGGTTGGGGTTGGTTGGTTGGTGTTGGTGGGTGGTTGGGGTTGGTTGGTTGGTGTTGGTTCTTGGTTGGGGTTTTTTAGTTGGTGTTGATTGGTGGTTGGTGTTCGTTGGTTGGTGTTGGTTGGTGGTTGGGGTTGGTTGGTGGGTTTTGGTTGGTGGTTGGGTTTGGTTGGTTGGTGTTGGTTGGTGGTTAGGGTTGGTTGGTTGGTGTTGGTTGGTGGTTGGGGTTGGTTGGTGGTTGGCTTTGGTTGGTTGGTGTTAGTGGGTGGTTGGTTGGTGTTGGTTGGTGGTTGGGGTTGGTTGGTGGTTGGTGTTGGTTGGTTGGTGTTGGTTGGTGGTTGGTGTTGGTTGATTGGTGTTTGTGGGTGGTTGGTGTTGGTTGGTTGGTGTTGGTTGGTTGGTGTTGGTTGGTGGTTGGTGTTCGTTGGTTGGTGTTGGTTGGTGGTTGGGGTTGGTTGGTTGGTGTTGGTGGGTGGTTGAGGTTTGTTGGTTGGTTTTGGTTCTTGGTTGGGGTTGGTTGATTGGTGTTGGTTGGTGGTTGGGGTTGGTTGGTTGGTGTTGGTTGGTGGCTGGGGTTGGTTGGTTTGTGTTGGTTGGTGGTTGGGGTTGGTTGGTTGGTGTTGGTTGGTGGTTGGGGTTGGTTGGTTGGTGTTGGTTGGTGGTTGGGGTTGGTTGGTTCGTGTTGGTTCTTGGTTGGGGTTGGTTGGTTGGTGTTGGTTGGTGGTTGGGGTTGGTTGGTTGGTGTTTGTTGATGTTTGGGGTTGGTTGGTTGGTGTTGGTTGGTGGTTGGGGTTGGTTGGTTTGGGTTGGTTCGTGGTTGGGGTTGGTTGCTAGGTGTTGGTTGGTGGTTGTTGTTTGTTGGTTTTTGTTGGTTGGTGGTTGGGGTTGGTTGGGTGGTGTTAGTTGGTTGTTGAGGTTGGTTGGTTGGTGTTGGTTGGTGGTTGGGGTTGGTTGGTTGGTGTTGGTTGGTGGTTGGGGATGGTTGGGTGGTGTTGGTTGGTGGTTGGGGTTGGTTGGGTGGTGTTTGTTGGTGGTTGGGGTTTGTTGGTTGGTGTTTGTTGGTGGTTGGGGTTGGTTGGTTAGTGTTGGTTGGTGGTTGGTGTTCGTTGGTTGGTGTTGGTTGGTGGTTGGCGTTGGTTGGAGGGTTTTGGTTGGTGGTTGGTGTTGGTTGGTTGGTGTTGGTTGGTGGTTAGGGTTGGTTGGTTGGTGTTGGTTGGTGGTTGGGGTTGGTTGGTTGGTGTTGGTTGGTGGTTGGTGTTGGTTAGTGGCTGGTGTTGGTTGGTGGTTGGGGTTGGTTGGGTGGTGTTGGTTTGTGGTTGGGGTTGGTTGGTTGGTGCTGGTTGGTGGTTGGGGTTGGTTGGTTGGTGTTGGTTGGTGGTTGGGGTTGGTTGGTTCGTGTTGGTTGGTGGTTGGGGTTGTTTGGTTGGGGTTGGTTGGAGGTTGGGGTTGGTTGGTGGTTGGGGTTGGTTGGTGTTGGTTGGTGGTTGGGGTTGGTTGATTGGTGTTGGTTGGTGGTTGGGGTTGGTTGGTTGGTGTTGGTTCGTGGTTGGGGTTGGTTGGTTGGTGTTGGTTGGTGTTTGGGGTTGGTTGGTTGGCGTTGGTTGGTGGTTGGGGTTGGTTGGTTGGTGTTGGTTGGTGGTTGAGGTTGGTTGGTTGGTGTTGATTGGTGGTTGGGGTTGGTTGGTTGGTGTTGGTTGATGGTTGGGGTTGGTTGGTTGGGGTTGGTTGGTGGTTGGGGTTGGTTAGTGGTTATGGTTGGTTGGTGGTTGGTGTTGGTTGGTTGGTGTTGGTTGGTGGTTGGGGTTGGTTGGTTGGTGTTGGTTGGTGGTTGGGGTTGGTTGGTGGTTGGTGTTGGTTGGTTGGTGTTGGTTGGTGTTTGGGGTTGGTTGGTTGGTGTTGGTTGGTGGTTGGGGTTGGTTGGTTGGTGTTGGTTGGTGGTTGGGGTTGGTTGGTTGGTGTTGGTTGGTGGTTGGGGTTGGTTGGTTGGTGTTGGTTGGTGTATGGGGTTGGTTGGTTGGGGTTGGTTAGTGGTTGGGGTTTTTTGGTTGGTGTTGGTTGGTGGTTGGGGTGTGTTGTTTGGTGTTGGTTGGTGGTTGGGGTTGGTTGGTTCTTGTTGGTTGGTGGTTGGGGTTGGTTGGTTGGTGTTGGTTGGTGGTTGGGGTTGGTTGGTTGTTGTTGGTTGGTGGTTGGAGTTGGTTGGTTGGTGTTGGTTGGTGGTTGGTGTTGGTTGGTTGGTGTTGGTTGTTGGTTTGGGTTGGTTGGTTGGTTGGTGTTGGTTGGTGGTTGGGGTTGGTTGGTTGTTGTTGGTTCGCGGTTGGGGTTGGTTGGTTGGTGTTGGTTGGTGGTTGGGGTTGGTTGGTTGGTGTTGGTTGGTGGTTGGGGTTGGTTGGTTGGTTTTGGTTGGTGGTTTGGGTTGGTTGGGTGGTGTTAGTTGGTTGTTGGGGTTGGTTGGTTGGTGTTGGTTGGTGGTTGGGGTTGGTTGGTTGGTGTTGGTTGGTGGTTGGGGATGGTTGGGTGGTGTTGGCTGGTGGTTGGGGTTGGTTGGTTGGTGTTTGTTGGTGGTTGGGGTTGGTTGGTTGGTGTTGGTTGGTGGTTGGTGTTGGTTGGTGGTTGGGGTTGGTTGGTTGGTGTTTGTTGGTGGTTGGGGTTGGTTGGTTGGTGTTGGTTGGTGGTTGGTGTTCGTTGGTTGGTGTTGGTTGGTGGTTGGGGTTGGTTGGTGGGTTTTGGTTGGTGGTTGGGGTTGGTTGGTTGGTGTTGGTTGGTGGTTGGGGTTGGTTGGTTGGTGTTGGTTGGTGGTTGGGGTTGGTTGGTTGGTGTTGGTTGGTGTTTGGGGTTGGTTGGTTGTTGTTGGTTGGTGGTTGGGGTTGGTTGGTTGGTGTTGGTTGGTGGTTGGGGTTGGTTGGTTGGTGTTGGTTGGTGGTTGGGGTTGGTTGGTTGGTGTTGGTTGGTGGTTGGGGTTGTTTGGTTGGTGTTGGTTGGTGGTTGGTGTTGGTTGGTGGTTGGGGTTGGTTGGTGTTGGTTGGTGGTTGGGGTTGGTTGGTGTTGGTTGGTGGTTGGGGTTGGTTGGTGTTGGTTGGTGGTTGGGGTTGGTTGGTTGGTGTTGGTTGGTGGTTGGGGTTGGTTGGTTGGTGTTGGTTGGTGGTTGGGGTTCGTTGGTTGGTTTTGGTTGGTGGTTGGGGTTGGTTGGTTGGGGTTGGTTGGTGGTTGAGGTTGGTTGGTTGGTGTTGATTGGTGGTTGGTGTTGGTTGGTTGGTGTTGGTTGGTGGTTGGGGTTGGTTGGTGGGGTTTTGGTTGGTGGTTGGGGTTGGTTGGTGGTTGGTGTTGGTTGGTTGGTGTTGGTTGGTGGTTGGGGTTGGTTGGTTGGTGTTGGTTGGTGGTTGGGGTTGGGTGGTTGGTGTTGGTTGGTGGTTGGTGTTCGTTGGTTGGTGTTGGTTGGTGGTTGGGGTTGGTTAGTTGGGGTTCGTTGGTGGTTGGGGTTGGTTGGTGGTTGGGGTTGGTTGGTGGTTGGGGTTGGTTGGTTGGTGTTGGTTGGTGTTGGTTGGTGGTTGGTGTTGGTTGGTTGGTGTTGGTTTGTGGTTGGGGTTGGTTGGTTGGTGTTGGTTGGTGGTTGGTGTTGGTTGGTTTGTGTTGGTTGGTGGTTGGTGTTGGTTGGTTTGTGTTGGTTGGTGGTTGGGTTTGGTTGGTTGGTGTTGGTTGGTGGTTGGTGTTGGTTGGTTGGTGTTGGTTGGTGGTTGGGGTTGGTTGGTTGGTGTTGGTTGGTGGTAGGGGTGGGTTGGTTGGTGTTTGTTGGTGGTTGGGATTGGTTGGTGGTTAGTGTTGGTGGGTGGTTGGTTGTTGTTGGTTGGTGGTTGGGGTTGGTTGGTGTTTGGGGTTGGTTGGTTGGTGTTGGTTGGTGGTTGGTGTTGGTTGGTTGGTGTTGGTGGGTGGTTGGTGTTGGTTGGTTGGTGTTTGTTGGTGGTTGGGGTTGGTTGGTTGGTGTTGGTTGGTGGTTGGGGTTGGTTGGTTGGTGATGGTTGGTGGTTGGGGTTGGTTGGTTGGGGTTGGTTGGTGGTTGGGGTTGGTTGGTTGGTGTTGGTTGGTGGTTGGGGTTGGTTGGATGGTGTTGGTTCTTGGTTGGGGTTTTTTAGTTGGTGTTGATTGGTGGTTGGTGTTGGTTGGTTGGTGTTGGTTGGTAGTTGGGGTTGGTTGGTGGTTGGCTTTGGTTGGTTGGTGTTAGTGGGTGGTTGGTTGGTGTTGGTTGGTGGTTGGGGTTGGTTGGTGGTTGGTGTTGGTTGGTTGGTGTTGGTTGGTGGTTGGTGTTGGTTGATTGGTGTTTTTGGGTGGTTGGTGTTGGTTGGTTGGTGTTGGTTGGTGGTTGGTGTTGGTTGGTTGGTGTTGGTTGGTGGTAGGGGTGGGTTGGTTGGTGTTGGTGGGTGGTTGGGGTTGGTTGGTTGGTGTTGGTTGGTGGTTGGGGTTGGTTGATTGGTGTTGGTTGTTGGTTGGGGTTGGTTGGTTGGTGTTGATTGGTGGTTGGGGTTGGTTGGTTGGTGTTGGTTGGTGGTTGGGGTTGGTTGGTTAGTGTTGGTTGGTGGTTGGGGTTGGTTGGTTGGTGTTTAGTGGTTGGTGTTGGTTGGTTGGTGTTTGTTGGTGGTTGGGATTGGTTGGTGGTTAGTGTTGGTGGGTGGTTGGTTGTTGTTGGTTGGTGGTTGGGGTTGGTTGGTGTTTGGGGTTGGTTCGTTGGTGTTGGTTGGTGGTTGGTGTTGGTTGGTTGGTGTTGGTGGGTGGTTGGTGTTGGTTGGTTGGTGTTTGTTGGTGGTTGGGGTTGGTTGGTTGGTGTTGGTTGGTGGTTGGGGTTTGTTGGTTGGTGATGGTTGGTGGTTGGGGTTGGTTGGTTGGGGTTGGTTGGTGGTTGGGGTTGGTTGGTTGGTGTTGGTTGGTGGTTGGGGTTGGTTGGATGGTGTTGGTTCTTGGTTGGGGTTTTTTAGTTGGTGTTGATTGGTGGTTGGTGTTGGTTGGTTGGTGATGGTTGGTAGTTGGGGTTGGTTGGTGGTTGGCTTTGGTTGGTTGGTGTTAGTGGGTGGTTGGTTGGTGTTGGTTGGTGGTTGGGGTTGGTTGGTGGTTGGTGTTGGTTGGTTGGTGTTGGTTGGTGGTTGGTGTTGATTGATTGGTGTTTTTGGGTGGTTGGTGTTGGTTGGTTGGTGTTGGTTGGTGGTTGGTGTTGGTTGGTTGGTGTTGGTTGGTGGTTGGGGTTGGTTGGTTGGTGTTGGTGGGTGGTTGAGGTTGGTTGGTTGGTGTTGGTTCTTGGTTGGGGTTGGTTGGTTGGTGTAGGTTGGTGGTTGGGATTGGTTGGTTGGTGTTGGTTGGTGGTTGGAGTTGGTTGGTTGGTGTTGGTTTGTGGTTGGGGTTGGTTGGTTGGTGTTGGTTGGTGGTTGGGGTTGGTTGGTTGGTGTTGGTTGGTGGTTGGGGTTGGTTGGTTGGTGTTGGTTCTTGGTTGGGGTTGGTTGGTTGGTGTTGGTTGGTGGTTGGGGTTGGTTGGTTGGTGTTTGTTGATGTTTGGGGTTGGTTGGTTGGTGTTGGTTGGTGGTTGGGGTTGGTTGGTTGGGGTTGGTTGGTGGTTGGCGTTGGTTGGTAGGTGTTGGTTGGTGGTTGTTGTTTGTTGGTTTTGTTGGTTGGTGGTTGGGGTTGGTTGGGTGGTGTTAGTTGGTGGTTGGGGTTGGTTGGTTGGTGTTGGTTAGTGGTTGGGGTTGGTTGGGTGGTGTTGGTTGGTGGTTGGGGTTGGTTGGGTGGTGTTTGTTGGTGTTTGGGGTTGGTTGGTTGGTGTTTGTTGGTGGTTGGGGTTGGTTGGTTGGTGTTGGTTGGTGGTTGGTGTTCGTTGGTTGGTGTTGGTTGATGGTTGGCGTTGGTTGGTGGGTTTTGGTTGGTGGTTGGGGTTGGTTGGTTGGTGTTGGTTGGTGGTTAGGGTTGGTTGGTTGGTGTTGGTTAGTGGTTGGGGTTGGTTGGGTGGTGTTGGTTGGTGGTTGGGGTTGGTTGGGTGGTGTTTGTTGGTGTTTGGGGTTGGTTGGTTGGTGTTTGTTGGTGGTTGGGGTTGGTTGGTTGGTGTTGGTTGGTGGTTGGTGTTCGTTGGTTGGTGTTGGTTGATGGTTGGCGTTGGTTGGTGGGTTTTGGTTGGTGGTTGGGGTTGGTTGGTTGGTGTTGGTTGGTGGTTAGGGTTGGTTGGTTGGTGTTGGTTAGTGGTTGGGGTTGGTTGGTTGGTGTTGGTTGGTGGTTGGTGTTGGTTGGTGGTTGGTGTTGGTTGGTGTTGGCTGGTGGTTGGGGTTGGTTGGGTGGTGTTGGTTGGTGGTTGGGGTTGGTTGCTTGGTGTTGGTTGGTGGTTGGGGTTGGTTGGTTGGTGGTGGTTGGTGGTTGGGGATGGTTGGTTGGTGTTGGTTGGTGGTTGGGGTTGGTTGTTTCGTGTTGGTTGGTGGTTTTGGTTGTTTGGTTTGGGTTGGTTGGAGGTTGGTGTTGGTTGGTGGTTGGGGTTGGTTGGTGTTGGTTGGTGGTTGGGGTTGGTTGATTGGTGTTGGTTGGTGGTTGGGGTTGGTTGGTTGGTGTTGGATGGTGGTTGGGGTTGGTTGGTTGGTGTTGGTTGGTGGTTGGGGTTGGTTGGTTGGTGTTGGTTGGTGGTTGAGGTTGGTTGGTTGGTGTTGATTGGTGGTTGGGGTTGGTTGGTTGGTGTTGGTTGATGGTTGGGGTTGGTTGGTTGGTGTTGGTTGGTGGTTGGGGTTGGTTAGTGGTTATGGTTGGTTGGTGATTGGTTTTGGTTGGTTTGTGTTGGTTGGTGGTTGGGGTTGGTTGGTTGGTGTTAGTTGGTGGTTGGGGTTGGTTGGTGGTTGGTGTTGGTTGGTGGTTGGGGTTGGTTGATTGGAGTTGGTTGGTGGTTGGGGTTGGTTGGTTGGTGTTGGTTGGTGGTTGGGGTTGGTTGGTTTGTGTTGGTTGGTGGTTGGGGTTGCTTGGTTGGTGTTGGTTGGTGTTTGGGGTTGGTTGGTTGGGGTTGGTTAGTGGTTGGGGTTGGTTGGTTGGGGTTTGTTGGTGGTTGGGGTGTGTTGTTTGGTGTTGGTTGGTGGTTGGGGTTGGTTGATTGGTGTTGGTTGGTGGTTGGGGTTGGTTGGTTGGTTGTTGGTTCGTGGTTGGGGTTGGTTGGTTGTTGTTGGTTGGTGGTTGGAGTTGGTTGGTTGGTGTTGGTTGGTGGTTGGGGTTGGTTGGTTGGTGTTGGTTGGTGGTTGGGGTTGGTTGGTTGGTTGGTGTTGGTTGGTGGTTGTGGTTGGTTGGTTGTTGTTGGTTCGTGGTTGGGGTTGGTTGGTTGGTGTTGGTGGGTGGTTGAGGTTGGTTGGTTGGTGTTGGTTCTTGGTTGGGGTTGGTTGGTTGGTGTTGGTTGGTGGTTGGGATTGGTTGGTTGGTGTTGGTTGGTGGTTGGAGTTGGTTGGTTGGTGTTGGTTTGTGGTTGGGGTTCGTTGGTTGGTGTTGGTTGGTGGTTGGGGTTGGTTGGTTGGTGTTGGTTGCTGGTTGGGGTTGGTTGGTTGGTGTTGGTTGCTGGTTGGGGTTGGTTGGTTGGTGTTGGTTCTTGGTTGGTGTTGGTTGGTTGGTGTTGGTTGGTGGTTGGGGTTGGTTGGTTGGTGTTTGTTGATGTTTGGGGTTGGTTGGTTGGTGTTGGTTGGTGGTTGGGGTTGGTTGGTTGGGGTTGGTTGGTGGTTGGCGTTGGTTGGTAGGTGTTGGTTGGTGGTTGTTGTTTGTTGGTTTTTGTTGGTTGGTGGTTGAGGTTGGTTGGGTGGTGTTAGTTGGTTGTTGGGGTTGGTTGGTTGGTGTTGGTTGGTGGTTGGGGTTGGTTGGTTGGTGTTGGTTAGTGGTTGGGGTTGGTTGGGTGGTGTTGGTTGGTGGTTGGGGTTGGTTGGGTGGTGTTTGTTGGTGTTTGGGGTTGGTTGGTTGGTGTTTGTTGGTGGTTGGGGTTGGTTGGTTGGTGTTGGTTAGTGGTTGGTGTTCGTTGGTTGGTGTTGGTTGGTGGTTGGCGTTGGTTGGTGGGTTTTGGTTGGTGGTTGGGGTTGGTTGGTTGGTGTTGGTTGGTGGTTAGGGTTGGTTGGTTGGTGTTGGTTAGTGGTTGGGGTTGGTTGGTTGGTGTTGGTTGGTGGTTGGTGTTGGTTGGTGGTTGGTGTTGGTTGGTGTTGGTTGGTGGTTGGGGTTGGTTGGGTGGTGTTGGTTGGTGGTTGGGGTTGGTTGGGTGGTGTTGGTTTGTGGTTGGGGTTGGTTGGTTGGTGGTGGTTGGTGGTTGGGGTTGGTTGGTTGGTGGTGGTTGGTGGTTGGGGTTGGTTGTTTCGTGTTGGTTGGTGGTTTTGGTTGTTTGGTTGGGGTTGGTTGGAGGTTGGTGTTGGTTGGTGGTTGGGGTTGGTTGGTGTTGGTTGGTGGTTGGGGTTGGTTGATTGGTGTTGGTTGGTGGTTGGGGTTGGTTGGTTGGTGTTGGATGGTGGTTGGGGTTGGTTGGTTGGTGTTGGTTGGTGGTTGGGGTTGGTTGGTTGGTGTTGGTTGGTGGTTGAGGTTGGTTGGTTGATGTTGATTGGTGGTTGGGGTTGGTTGGTTGGTGTTGGTTGATGGTTGGGGTTGGTTGGTTGGTGTTGGTTGGTGGTTGGGGTTGGTTAGTGGTTATGGTTGGTTGGTGATTGGTTTTGGTTGGTTTGTGTTGGTTGGCGGTTGGGGTTGGTTGGTTGGTGTTAGTTGGTGGTTGGGGTTGGTTGGTGGTTGGTGTTGGTTGGTGGTTGGGGTTGGTTGGTTGGTGTTGGTTGGTGGTTGGGGTTGGTTGGTTGGTGTTGGTTGGTGGTTGGGGTTGGTTGGTTTGTGTTGGTTGGTGGTTGGGGTTGGTTGGTTGGTGTTGGTTGGTGTTTGGGGTTGGTTGGTTGGGGTTGGTTAGTGGTTGGGGTTGGTGTGTTGGTGTTGGTTGGTGGTTGGGGTGTGTTGTTTTGTGTTGGTTGGTGGTTGGGGTTGGTTGATTGGTGTTGGTTGGTGGTTGGGGTTGGTTGGTTGGTTGTTGGTTCGTGGTTGGGGTTGGTTGGTTGTTGTTGGTTGGTGGTTGGAGTTGGTTGGTTGGTGTTGGTTGGTGGTTGGGGTTGGTTGGTTGGTGTTGGTTGGTGGTTTAGGTTGGTTGGTTGGTTGGTGTTGGTTGGTGGTTGTGGTTGGTTGGTTGTTGTTGGTTCGTGGTTGGGGTTGGTTGGTTGGTGTTGGTTGGTGGTTGGGGTTGGTTGGTTGGTGTTGGTTGGTGGTTGGGGTTGGTTGGTTGGTTTTGGTTGGTTTTGGGGTTGGTTGGGTGGTGTTTGTTGGTTGTTGGGGTTGGTTGGTTGGTGTTGGTTGGTGGTTGGGGTTGGTTGGTTGGTGTTGGTTGGTGGTTGGGGTTGGTTGGGTGGTGTTGGTTGGTGGTTGGGGTTGGTTGGGTGGTGTTTGTTGGTGGTTGGGGTTGGTTGGTTATTGTTGGTTGGTGGTTGGTGTTGGTTGGTTGTTGGGGTTGGTTGGTTGGGGTTGGTTGGTTGGGGTTTGTTGGTGGTTGGGGTTGGTTGGTTGGTGTTGGTTGGTGGTTGGTGTTCGTTGGTTGGTGTTGGTTGGTGGTTGGGGTTGGTTGGTGGGTTTTGGTTGGTGGTTGGGGTTGGTTGGTTGGTGCTGGTTGGTGGTTAGGGTTGGTTGGTTGGGGTTGGTTGGTGGTTGGGGTTGGTTGGTGGTTGGGGTTGGTTGGTTGGTGTTGGTTGGTGTTGGTTGGTGTTTGGGGTTGGTTGGTTGGTGTTGGTTGGTGGTTGGGGTTGTTTGGTTGGTTTTGGTTGGTGGTTGGGGTTGGTTGATTGGTGTTGGTTAGTGATTGGGGTTGTTTGGTTGGTGTAGGTTGGTGGTTGGGGTTGGTTGGTTGGTGTTGTTTGGTGGTTGGGGTTGGTTGGGTGGTGTTGTTTGGTGGTTGGGGTTGGTTGGTTGGTGTTGGTTGGTGGTTGGGGTTGGTTGGTTGGTGTTGGTTGGTGGTTTGGGGTTGGTTGGTTGGTGTTGGTTGGTGTTTGGGGTTGGTTGGTTGGTGTTGGTTGGTGGTTGGGGTTGTTTGGTTGGTTTTGGTTGGTGGTTGGGGTTGGTTGGTTGGTGTTGGTTGGTGGTTGGGGTTGTTTCGTTGGTGTTGGTTGGTGGTTGGGGTTGGTTGGTTGGTGTTGTTTGGTGGTTGGGGTTGGTTGGGTGGTGTTGGTTGGTGGTTGGGGTTGGTTGGTTGGTGTTGGTTGGTGGTTGGGGTTGGTTGGTTGGTGTTGGTTGGTGGTTGGGGTTGGTTGGTTGGTGTTGGTTGGTGTTTGGGGTTGGTTGGTTGGTGTTGGTTGGTGGTTGGGGTTGGTTGGTTGGTGTTTGTTGGTTGGTGTTTGTTGGTTGTTGGGGTTGGTTGGTTGGTGTTGGTTGGTGGTTGGGGTTGGTTGGTTGGTGTTTGTTGGTGGTTGGGGTTGGTTGGTTGGTGTTGGTTCGTGGTTGGGGTTGGTTGGTTGGTGTTGGTTGGTGGTTGGGGTTGGTTGGTTGGTGTTGGTTGGTGGTTGGGGTTGGTTGGTTGGTTTTGGTTGCTGGTTGATGTTGGTTGGTTGGTGTTGGCTGGTGGTTGTATCTGGTTGGTTGGTGTTGGTTGGTTGGTGTTGGTTGGTGGTTGGGGTTGGTTGGGTGGTGTTTGTTGGTGGTTGGGGTTGGTTGGGTGGTGTTGGTTGGTGGTTGGGGTTGGTTGGTTGGTGTTGGTTCTTGGTTGGGGTTGGTTGGTTGGTGTTGGTTGGTGGTTGGGGTTGGTTGGTTGGTGTTTGTTGATGTTTGGGGTTGGTTGGTTGGTGTTGGTTGGTGGTTGTGGGTGGTTGGTTGGGGTTGGTTGGTGGTTGGCGTTGGTTGGTAGGTGTTGGTTGGTGGTTGTTGTTTGTTGGTTTTTGTTGGTTGGTGGTTGGGGTTGGTTGGGTGGTGTTAGTTGGTGGTTGGGGTTGGTTGGTTGGTGTTGGTTAGTGGTTGGGGTTGGTTGGGTGGTGTTGGTTGGTGGTTGGGGTTGGTTGGGTGGTGTTTGTTGGTGTTTGGGGTTGGTTGGTTGGTGTTTGTTGGTGGTTGGGGTTGGTTGGTTGGTGTTGGTTGGTGGTTGGTGTTCGTTGGTTGGTGTTGGTTGGTGGTTGGCGTTGGTTGGTGGGTTTTGGTTGGTGGTTGGGGTTGGTTGGTTGGTGTTGGTTGGTGGTTAGGGTTGGTTGGTTGGTGTTGGTTAGTGGTTGGGGTTGGTTGGTTGGTGTTGGTTGGTGGTTGGTGTTGGTTGGTGGTTGGTGTTGGTTGGTGTTGGCTGGTGGTTGGGGTTGGTTGGGTGGTGTTGGTTGGTGGTTGGGGTTGGTTGCTTGGTGTTGGTTGGTGGTTGGGGTTGGTTGGTTGGTGGTGGTTGGTGGTTGGGGATGGTTGGTTGGTGTTGGTTGGTGGTTGGGGTTGGTTGTTTCGTGTTGGTTGGTGGTTTTGGTTGTTTGGTTGGGGTTGGTTGGAGGTTGGTGTTGGTTGGTGGTTGGGGTTGGTTGGTGTTGGTTGGTGGTTGGGGTTGGTTGATTGGTGTTGGTTGGTGGTTGGGGTTGGTTGGTTGGTGTTGGATGGTGGTTGGGGTTGGTTGGTTGGTGTTGGTTGGTGGTTGGGGTTGGTTGGTTGGTGTTGGTTGGTGGTTGAGGTTGGTTGGTTGGTGTTGATTGGTGGTTGGGGTTGGTTGGTTGGTGTTGGTTGATGGTTGGGGTTGGTTGGTTGGTGTTGGTTGGTGGTTGGGGTTGGTTAGTGGTTATGGTTGGTTGGTGATTGGTTTTGGTTGGTTTGTGTTGGTTGGTGGTTGGGGTTGGTTGGTTGGTGTTAGTTGGTGGTTGGGGTTGGTTGGTGGTTGGTGTTGGTTGGTGGTTGGGGTTGGTTGATTGGAGTTGGTTGGTGGTTGGGGTTGGTTGGTTGGTGTTGGTTGGTGGTTGGGGTTGGTTGGTTTGTGTTGGTTGGTGGTTGGGGTTGGTTGGTTGGTGTTGGTTGGTGTTTGGGGTTGGTTGGTTGGGGTTGGTTAGTGGTTGGGGTTGGTTGGTTTGTGTTGGTTGGTGGTTGGGGTGTGTTGTTTGATGTTGGTTGGTGGTTGGGGTTGGTTGATTGGTGTTGGTTGGTGGTTGGGGTTGGTTGGTTGGTTGTTGGTTCGTGGTTGGGGTTGGTTGGTTGTTGTTGGTTGGTGGTTGGAGTTGGTTGGTTGGTGTTGGTTGGTGGTTGGGGTTGGTTGGTTGGTGTTGGTTGGTGGTTGGGGTTGGTTGGTTGGTTGGTGTTGGTTGGTGGTTGTGGTTGGTTGGTTGTTGTTGGTTCGTGGTTGGGGTTGGTTGGTTGGTGTTGGTGGGTGGTTGAGGTTGGTTGGTTGGTGTTGGTTCTTGGTTGGGGTTGGTTGGTTGGTGTTGGTTGGTGGTTGGGATTGGTTGGTTGGTGTTGGTTGGTGGTTGGAGTTGGTTGGTTGGTGTTGGTTTGTGGTTGGGGTTGGTTGGTTGGTGTTGGTTGGTGGTTGGGGTTGGTTGGTTGGTGTTGGTTGGTGGTTGGGTTTGGTTGGTTGGTGTTGGTTCTTGGTTGGTGTTGGTTGGTTGGTGTTGGTTGGTGGTTGCGGTTGGTTGGTTGGTGTTTGTTGATGTTTGGGGTTGGTTGGTTGGTGTTGGTTGGTGGTTGGGGTTGGTTGGTTGGGGTTGGTTGGTGGTTGGCGTTGGTTGGTAGGTGTTGGTTGGTGGTTGTTGTTTGTTGGTTTTTGTTGGTTGGTGGTTGGGGTTGGTTGGGTGGTGTTAGTTGGTTGTTGGGGTTGGTTGGTTGGTGTTGGTTGGTGGTTGGGGTTGGTTGGTTGGTGTTGGTTAGTGGTTGGGGTTGGTTGGGTGGTGTTGGTTGGTGGTTGGGGTTGGTTGGTTGGTGTTTGTTGGTGTTTGGGGTTGGTTGGTTGGTGTTTGTTGGTGGTTGGGGTTGGTTGGTTGGTGTTGGTTGGTGGTTGGTGTTCGTTGGTTGGTGTTGGTTGATGGTTGGCGTTGGTTGGTGGGTTTTGGTTGGTGGTTGGGGTTGGTTGGTTGGTGTTGGTTGGTGGTTAGGGTTGGTTGGTTGGTGTTGGTTAGTGGTTGTAGTTGGTTGGTTGGTGTTGGTTGGTGGTTGGTGTTGGTTGGTGGTTGGTGTTGGTTGGTGTTGGTTGGTGGTTGGGGTTGGTTGGGTGGTGTTGGTTGGTGGTTGGGGTTGGTTGGTTGGTGTTGGTTTGTGGTTGGGGTTGGTTGGTTGGTGGTGGTTGGTGGTTGGGGATGGTTGGTTGGTGTTGGTTGGTGGTTGGGGTTGGTTGTTTCGTGTTGGTTGGTGGTTTTGGTTGTTTGGTTGGGGTTGGTTGGAGGTTGTTGGTTGGTGGTTGGGGTTGGTTGGTGTTGGTTGGTGGTTGGGGTTGGTTGATTGGTGTTGGTTGGTGGTTGGGGTTGGTTGGTTGGTGTTGGATGGTGGTTGGGGTTGGTTGGTTGGTGTTGGTTGGTGGTTGGGGTTGGTTGGTTGGTGTTGGTTGGTGGTTGAGGTTGGTTGGTTGATGTTGATTGGTGGTTGGGGTTGGTTGGTGTTGGTTGATGGTTGGGGTTGGTTGGTTGGTGTTGGTTGGTGGTTGGGGTTGGTTAGTGGTTATGGTTGGTTGGTGATTGGTTTTGGTTGGTTTGTGTTGGTTGGCGGTTGGGGTTGGTTGGTTGGTGTTAGTTGGTGGTTGGGGTTGGTTGGTGGTTGGTGTTGGTTGGTGGTTGGGGTTGGTTGGTTGGTGTTGGTTGGTGGTTGGGGTTGGTTGGTTGGTGTTGGTTGGTGGTTGGGGTTGGTTGGTTTGTGTTGGTTGGTGGTTGGGGTTGGTTGGTTGGTGTTGGTTGGTGTTTGGGGTTGGTTGGTTGGGGTTGGTTAGTGGTTGGGGTTGGTTGGTTGGTGTTGGTTGGTGGTTGGGGTGTGTTGTTTGGTGTTGGTTGGTGGTTGGGGTTGGTTGATTGGTGTTGGTTGGTGGTTGGGGTTGGTTGGTTGGTTGTTGGTTCGTGGTTGGGGTTGGTTGGTTGTTGTTGGTTGGTGGTTGGAGTTGGTTGGTTGGTGTTGGTTGGTGGTTGGTGTTGGTTGGTTGGTGTTGGTTGGTGGTTTAGGTTGGTTGGTTGGTTGGTGTTGGTTGGTGGTTGTGGTTGGTTGGTTGTTGTTGGTTCGTGGTTGGGGTTGGTTGGTTGGTGTTGGTTGGTGGTTGGGGTTGGTTGGTTGGTGTTGGTTGGTGGTTGGGGTTGGTTGGTTGGTTTTGGTTGGTTTTTGGGGTTGGTTGGGTGGTGTTAGTTGGTTGTTGGGGTTGGTTGGTTGGTGTTGGTTGGTGGTTGGGGTTGGTTGGTTGGTGTTGGTTGGTGGTTGGGGTTGGTTGGGTGGTGTTGGTTGGTGGTTGGGGTTGGTTGGGTGGTGTTTGTTGGTGGTTGGGGTTGGTTGGTTATTGTTGGTTGGTGGTTGGTGTTGGTTGGTTGTTGGGGTTGGTTGGTTGGGGTTGGTTGGTTGGGGTTTGTTGGTGGTTGGGGTTGGTTGGTTGGTGTTGGTTGGTGGTTGGTGTTCGTTGGTTGGTGTTGGTTGGTGGTTGGGGTTGGTTGGTGGGTTTTGGTTGGTGGTTGGGGTTGGTTGGTTGGTGCTGGTTGGTGGTTAGGGTTGGTTGGTTGGTGTTGGTTGGTGGTTGGGGTTGGTTGGTTGGTGTTGGTTGGTGTTGGTTGGTGTTTGGGGTTGGTTGGTTGGTGTTGGTTGGTGGTTGGGGTTGGTTGGTTGGTTTTGGTTGGTGGTTGGGGTTGGTTGGTTGGTGTTGGTTAGTGGTTGGGGTTGTTTGGTTGGTGTTGGTTGGTGGTTGGGGTTGGTTGGTTGGTGTTGTTTGGTGGTTGGGGTTGGTTGGGTGGTGTTGGTTGGTGGTTGGGGTTGGTTGGTTGGTGTTGGTTGGTGGTTGGGGTTGGTTGGTTGGTGTTCGTTGGTGGTTTGGGGTTGGTTGGTTGGTGTTGGTTGGTGTTTGGGGTTGGTTGGTTGGTGTTGGTTGGCGGTTGGGGTTGTTTGGTTGGTTTTGGTTGGTGGTTGGGGTTGGTTGGTTGGTGTTGGTTGGTGGTTGGGGTTGTTTGGTTGGTGTTGGTTGGAGGTTGGGGTTGGTTGGTTGGTGTTGTTTGGTGGTTGGGGTTGGTTGGGTGGTGTTGGTTGGTGGTTGGGGTTGGTTGGTTGGTGTTGGTTGGTGGTTGGGGTTGGTTGGTTGGTGTTGGTTGGTGGTTGGGGTTGGTTGGTTGGTGTTGGTTGGTGTTTGGGGTTGGTTGGTTGGTGTTGGTTGGTGGTTGGGGTTGGTTGGTTGGTGTTTGTTGGTTGGTGTTTGTTGGTTGTTGGGGTTGGTTGGTTGGTGTTGGTTGGTGGTTGGGGTTGGTTGGTTGGTGTTTGTTGGTGGTTGGGGTTGGTTGGTTGGTGTTGGTTTGTGGTTGGGGTTGGTTGGTTGGTGTTGGTTGGTGGTTAGGGTTGGTTGATTGGTGTTGGTTGGTGGTTGGGGTTGGTTGGTTGGTGTTGGTTGGTGGTTTGTGTTGGTTGGTTGGTGTTGGCTGGTGGTTGGTGTTGGTTGGTTGGTGTTGGTTGGTTGGTTTTGGTTGGTGGTTGGGGTTGGTTTGGTGGTGTTGGTTGGTGGTTGGGGTTGGTTGGTTATTGTCGGTTGGTGGTTGGGGTTGGTTGGTTGGTGTTGGTTGGTGGTTGGGGTTGGTTGGTTGGTGTTGGTTGGTGGTTGGGGTTGGTTGGTTGGTGTTGGTTGGTGGTTGGTGTTGGTTGGTTGGGGTTGGTTGGTTGGGGTTGGTTGGTTGGGGTTGGTTGGTGGTTGGGGTTGTTTGGTTGGTGTTGGTTGGAGGTTGGTGTTGGTTGGTGGTTGTTGTTGGTTGGTGTTGGTTGGTGGTTGGGGTTGGTTGGTTGGTGTTGGTTGGTGGTTGGTGTTGGTTGGTTGGTGTTGGTTGGTGGTTGGGGTTGGTTTGTTGGTGTTGGTTGGTGGTTGGGGTTCGTTGGTTGGTGTTGGTTGGTGGTTGGTGTGGGTTGGTTGGTGTTGGTTGGTGGTTGGGGTTCGTCGGTTGGGGTTGGTTGGTGGTTGGGGTTAGTCGGTATGTGTTGGTTGGTGGTTGGGGTTGGTCGGTTGGTGGCGGTTGGTGGTTGAGGTTGGTCGGTTGGTGTTGGTTGGTGGTTGGGGTTGGTTGGTTGGTGTTGGTTGATGGTTGATGTTGGTTGGTTGGTGTTGGTTGGTGGTTGAGGTTGGTTGGTTGGTGTTGGTTGGTGGTTGGGGTTGGTTGGTTGGTGTTGGTTGGTGGTTGGTGTTGGTTGGTTGGTGTTGGTTGGTGGTTGGGGTTGGTGTGTTGGTGTTGTTTGGTGTTTGGGGTTGGTTGGTTGGTGTTGGTTGGTGGTTGGGGTTGGTTGGTTCGTGATGGAGGTGTTGTATGGTGATTATTTGGTGTTGAATGCAGAGAATGAAAGGGAGGCGGAGGAAAGGTTTAGGAAGTGGAGAGATGGTATGGGGCAAAAGGGTTTAAGGGTAAATGCAGATAAAACAAAAGTGATGATATCTAGGGTTGGTGGCGGTACTGTCAAAGACGAGGGAGAGTGGCCATGTGCAGTTTGCCACAAGGGCGTGGGAAGTAATTCCATCTTGGGCGGTGTGTGTGATAAATGGGTGCATAAGAGATGTTGTGGTATCAGAGGTAGACTGCGAGATAATGCTGATTTTATGTGTACGGCGTGCCGGGGTGAGCAGGTGGAGATTGTCAGACGTGAAAGGATTGAACCTGCTGGTGAATCTCTTGAGTGTGTGGAAGAGTTTTGTTATTTGGGAGACATGTTGTGTGCTGGAGGTGGGGCTGGAGGTAGCTCTGTGGCTAGGGTGAGAAGTGGTTGGAAGAAGTTCAGGGAGCTCTTGCCTCTCCTGACATTGAGAGGGCTCTCCCTACGTGCTAAGGGGTCTTTGTATGCAGTATGTGTTAGGAGTGTAATGCTGTATGGCAGTGAGACCTGGGCAGTGAAGGAGGAAGATATTCACCGACTCAGACGTACAGAAATGACAATGATTAGGTGGATGTGCAGTGCGTCCCTGCATCCAAGGCCTGGTGGGGCTGGGTTTACAATGGAAGAGTTGAGAAGTAGGATGGGACTGGAGTGTATTGGTGTTGAGATGAGGAGAGGTAGATTGAGGTGGTTTGGACATGTGGAGAGGATGGGGGATGATAATTGGGTTGGGAGGGTGAGGAGTGTTAATATTGGGGGTGGGGTTATGAGGGGTAAATCGAGAAAAACATGGGACGAGGTCATTCAGTGTGACCTTAGGGTTAAGGGACTGAACAGGGAGGCTGCAATAGATCGTGCAGCGTGGAGAGCCGCCATTAGGTGACCAAGGCCGACACATGCAAGCATGTTGGAGCCTTTAAAAACGAAAACGAAAAGGGAATATGTAAGTCTTTGTCTGACCTTTCACCATACATGTCTGCCTGATTCGCCATGGCTACAATATATCATCTTGCTTGGTCATTACTTACAGCCTCGTATCTGCATAATATACCATGAAATATTGTAACTGTCGGACCGTGGCAGGAAAACGAGAGAAAAAGAGGAGGGATAAGAAAAAGAGCAGAGAGTAAAAGCAAAGAGAACAGAGAATATGAAGAGAGCTGAGAATAAAAGGAAAAAAGCAGAAAGGCTGAATGAGGCCAGAAAAAGTGAGAAAAACGAAAAACGACAAGAAGAGCACAGCGCAAGAGGACAATAAGGCTTGGATAGGTGGTTCGGAGGCTGATGAGGACTGTGAGGAGTGCTAAAGTAAACGCAGACTTGACTACGTGGTTCAGAGGCTGAAGAGGGCTATGAGAAGACCATGAATGATTTGAGAGAGTTGTCACTGTATAATCAGACAGGACGTGTAGAACTCCCAATATGGTGTGTGTAATAAACAGTAAAAAGCCTTGCACAAGGGAGGTCGTAAGCTACAAACGTGCTATTGACACATCACCAATAGGAGGAGTGTAATAGATAATAAACACCTTGCACGAGAGGGAGGTAGGAGGCTTTAAAAACATACCATTGACAGATTACCAATACGACTAGTATAATAGACTCCTATGTAAAACACACGAGTAAACACCCATGCCTGAGAGGTGGGGAGCTGTAAACACATACCAGTGATGTTACCAATTGGACGAGTATAATAGACAGTACACATCCTTACTTGAGAGGAGGCGGAAAGCTTCAGAAGCATTCCATTGACATATTAACCTCCACATTAAGCAAAGCACTGAGATATCTATTAACGCTTGCCATAAAAGACTGAACCTGAGTCTGTTACCTCGCAGCCACATACGAAAAGACATAAAACAAGCCATATCCAACGACTTTCAGTACAGCAACGTCTCTTCAACCTTATTCTTACTTCAGACGACTTTATTCAACTTGGGCAAGATATCTGCTAATGAAACTTGGGCAGGATATCTGGTACACAAGGCGGTATCTACTGCCATCTTTCTAGTTCTAGTATTTTCCACGAAGCTCTTATACAATCGTCCAGAGAAAGCTAAATAAACTAAAAACATATGCTATACTAAGGAAGAGGGAATCGTAACTATAAAGGACGCTATTCTTAAGCAATCCACCCTCAGTCACATGAGAACCCAAACGTAAAAACGAAGTTTTAGTTACACAAGGCACACACAAAATATATAAAATAGACGAAACACGAAGCGAGCACACACACACACACACACACACACACACACAAAATCACGTTCACCTCCTATGATGTTTGACATTGGAAGGACCGACCAACAAAAGACTGAGCCCAGTCTCAACTAACCTATCCATATTTGCTCAAACTGAACACTGCCTAACCTCGAATGACCTAATCCAACCCAAATCAACCCAACCTAATCTAACTTAACCTCACCTAACCCAGTCTAATTGTATTTAACCTCACAATCTCACATAACCTTCCCATACCTAACCTAACCAATTCTGACGCAGCCTAACCGCATCTAACCCTTCCTAATCCTACCCAGTCTCACTTAACCATACCATACCCGACCTAACCCAACCCAGTCAAGCCTAAAATGACCTAATCCAATCGAACCTAACCCAACCTAACCCAACTAAATAAAACCCAACCCAAAACCTATCAAAACCGACGTATTCTAAAGCAATCTAACCTAATCCGTCTATATCTAGTCGAACTGAAGCCAACCCAACCAAAAATTACCTAATCAGACCAAACCCTGCCCAAAGTGACCTAACCTAACTTTCGGTCGCCCATGAAATCGCTTTATAAGAAATTATGCTCTCTGAAAGTCTACGGGTGTCACATTCCAAGTTTCGCCTGTTCTGTGTACACGTAAAAGTGTGTGTGTGTGTGTGTGTGTGTGTGTGTGTGTGTGTGTATGCGTTCAGGGATAACTAGATGTATTTAAAGATATGGCTATGTATATAGAAATAGAACTTTGTGTGTCGGGTTATGGATATGTATGTGTTGATGAATCGACGTTTGTGAAGATGTTATCGTGTATGAATGAGTGAATGTGGGGCTACGTGTGTTGAGGTGGAACAACTTTTGTTAATGTGAGGTTGGGGTTACGTAGGTGGAGGTACAGCTGCGTGTTGAGGTTACATATGTAGAGAAGTGGGTGTTTGTATGGAGGGATGGCGTGTGTCCTTGGAGGCGAGGCTATGCAGAGCTGTGGCTCTGTGTCTGGGGGTGTGGTAGGATGCTGGTGTGGTTCTATGTTACGTTGTCTTTGTCTTTATGTCTGTGTTTTCGAACGTGTTCATGTGTGTATGTGTGTGTGTGTATGTGTGTGTGTGTGTGTGTGTGTGTGTGTGTGTGTGTCAGGCTGACCATGGCGGCTAACACACCAACAAGTAAACACATTAAGAGTTTAATTAATAATTCTGTTGATGATGTTAAAGTCGGCATTGGATCTTTAAAGCAATCAATTTCTAACTCTACATCTTCTAGAAGCCTAATTTATAATGTGTTGAACCCTACCTTAACAGTTCACGAGATCTATAAATGTTGTGGTAAAACTAGTGAGGTACACAGAATGGCATTTAGTCGGCTGCGGGTAATCAGTCACAATCTGGCTATTGAGACGGGCCGTTGGAATCGGCGTGGACGGGGACGTCTCCCGGTAGCAGAGCGGTTCTGTCCATGTGGTGCTGTGCAAACAGAGTTGCATGTACTGGAGGTGTGTCCACTGACTCAGCACATACGTACAGACGTCGGAATAAGTTGGTTTCCTTTTCCGTGTTTGTAACACTGCTCGACTGAGAGGTATCCCCTCCCCCTCCCTTCCTCATGGTCCCACACTCCCACCCAACCCCCCACTTTTCTCTCCGCCCCATGACTCCACCCGGTACCCTCCATACTCTTGCTCACAGCCAGCTAGGGGTTTCTGTACTTCAAGCACCTCTCTAATTACGTGTAGTCCGAACAACTAATAAAGGAATAGTACAGTACATATCATAAACCAAGTTAGGAGAAGATTCACTACACACACACACACACACACACACACACACACACACACACACACACACACACACACACACACACACACACACACACAGAAATAAATCTGCTGTGATTAAATATTGCGGTAGTAGACACCTCTTTTACACACACACACACACACACACACACAGAATAAATCTGCTGTGATTAAATGTTGCGATAGTAGAAACCTCTTTTACACACACACACACACACACACACACACACACAGATAGATAGATAGATAGAGAGAGAGAGAGAGAGAGAGAGAAAGAGGAGTTACAAGGAAAAGTTAGGATCTAAATAACTATGCAGCCCATACCGTGGAGATACTTCTTGTTTGCCTGGGAATGCATATCCAATTCACATTTATTCTAGTGTAAGATCCTGCTGATGAATCCCTTAAACTTCTCTACTGTAGTGTTAACAACGTCCATGTTGAGTCAGTTCCACATGTGGAGCTGATCTTGCACGTGAAAAAGTTTTCACGTAATTCTGCCGGTAATTTTTTTCATTTACAGCTCCCAACCATGGTTGTGTGCCGAGTCCGTGTTAAGAGTAAGCAACTTTCTATGTAATGATTGTGAAACCCAGGGGCGTACCTAGAGATTTAGGGGCCCGGGGGGTTAGGTTCATTGTGGGGCCCCCCTCCAGGAGGGGGGCCCCGCAAAGAACCTAGCCCCCCTAATTCTCAAAACTTATCTAATATCTCAGCCGGGATTGTCGGGATGATAAACATATATATTTTTAAATATTAATAAAAAAAACTTATAAATTTTTAAGGTTTTTTGGGCCCCCCTGAATTGGGAGCCCGGGGGGCTGTTTCAAACAGCCCCCCTCGCCCCCCCCCCTCAGGTACGCCACTGGTGAAACCCATTCAGATTTTAAACACTGTAATGAGCTGACCCCGTTGTCTACGAGTTTCTGCTAAAAAAGTCCCACAGCCCTCAGGCGAAACTGATACCTTAGTCTCCTGAACTCTTTTTAAGTCCATGTATGTCGACCAAAATTCCACAGTAACTGAGGAAGTGGCCGTATTAAGGAGATATAGACTGTGAGAACAATCTCTTTATTCCTAGAGAGAGAGAGAGAGAGAGAGAGAGAGACTTGGAATGACAAGAACAATCAGGAGAAATAATGATAAAAAAAAGTGGGTGAGAGGAGACACAAGCTGAGAAGAGGAAAACACGCAGGTGAAAAAATGGAACAATGTTATAGAAGTGACGCAGGGACGGAAGCGCGCGCACACACACACACACACACACACACACACACACACACACACACACTTTCTGAACATTTGTCGACCTGTCTGTGTACTGCCCCACCCCCTCCCTCTCTCTCTCTCTCTCTGGATCCTTTGTCTCATCCCCAGTTTCCTTTTCCCTCCTTCCCCTCTTTATAGCAATCTGCTCAGTCCCTACCTTCCTCCCTCTCTTTCCTTTCCTTCGTCTCTCTTCCCCTCTGTCACTCCCTCCTTACCTCACTCTTCTTTCTTCCTCCCTGTGTCATAACTTTGTCTTACTTTTTACATCTGTTACATGTGTTATCTTTTTTTCTTCATTACTCTCTCCTTATGTCTTTACTTGTACTAAATCCATTTCCTTCACTGCTTTCTTTCCCCAGTAATAACTGCGTGCTCATTTTTCTCTTTTCTTTCTCCGTCTCTCCCTGTCACCCGAAATCTCTTCTTCCACTCCGCTCTTGCCACTGTCTTTCCCTCCCTTCCTTCCTCCCTGGCCCTTCCCTTGTCTTCCCTTCTTAACATCCCCTTCCTTTTTCTTGCCGTAAAAATTAACCTATTTTCTTCCCACCCTTAATCTCTACTTTCCGCAAATTTTTCTAATTTCTCTGTTTCTCTCCCTCCCTTTTTACATGAATGTCATTCGTTTTACTCAGCCTCAATGCTTTCGTCTTATCCTGCTTAGTTCTTTCCCCGCGTCCTTGCCAGAATAACACTTTTTTCCTACTTTCTGTTACACTGCCTTCTTTTCTAATTTTCCTCATTGTCGTTCTCAGTATTCCGTTCCTTAGCTTTCTTTCCCACTTTCTTTTTTATTATCCCTGTTTCTGTGGTTGCTCCATGCCCATTTCCTCTCAGTTGTCTCCCCTTTTGTCTCTACTTCCCTGTCTCCCGGCCTTTCGATTCACATCTCCCTTTTCTCTTTCCCTTTCACACTGCCTGTATCTCATTTCACCTCTCACTGTCACTTCTCACTCTCTGTCTCTTTTCTTAACTCTCGTTGTTCTTTCCTTGCCTCTCCCCTTTTTATTTTCTTCGTAACTGCCCTTTCACATTCCAAATTTTTCCATTCGCTCCCCCTCTGCGCCTGTCGCTCCCTGTCTTTTAACTCTCTCTCTCTCTCTCTCTCTGTATGTGTGTGTGTGTGTGTGTGTAGTAAATCTTCTAACTTGGTTTATATGTACTGTACTATCCTTTTATTTGTTGTTCGGACTACACGTAATTAGAGAGGCGCATGAAGTACAGAAACCCCAAGCTGGCTGCTAGCGAGAGTACGGGGTCGGAGAGAAAAGTGGGGGGGTTTGGTGGGAGTGTGGGACTATGAGGAAGGGAGGGGGAGGGGATAGTTCTCCATCGAGCAGTGTTACAAACACCTTAGTCCACGGAAAAGGAAACGAACTTATTCCGACGTCTGTACAAGATATAACTTTACTTCCTGGAGTCAAATCATTGGTGACGATGCTCAGTTTCCTATTGAGGAGATAGTGTATAAGGTCCTTTCCTGTTTTGGCTAGTGTGTACTATAATGTTTACCATAACCTATGTTATTTAAAGTGTATTTAATTCATTTTGTATGCTCTTATTCTAACCATGATATATCACTGGGAAATTTTTTTTCGTAAAAAACGTGATTGGTGACATTGTAGTTACATTTCTAATCAGAAGTGTAATGATTTCCATCTTTCATTAAGGCTATATAGATGCACTGATCAACCCTTTAATACTTCGCTTGTTTTGTGGACCATAATTGTTTGCTAATATCTGATGTACTGCTTATCATGTTAAGGTTTATTGTTGCTTGAAATGTTGTATGTGTAACTGGATATTGTGGTCAATAAATACTTACTTACTTACTTACTTATTGTGTGTGTGTGTGTGTGTGTGTGTGTGTGTGTGTGTGTGTGTGTGTGTGTGTGTGTGTGTGTGTGTGTGTACAAAACGATATTAACCAGCCTTATGCAAAATATACCGTTAAGAAAATCTTTGACTAGTGGAGGTGCCTGAGTGTTACCATGCCAACCTCCCACACCATCAAAGTTACGTACACACATTACCCCATTAGCAAGCTCCACTAGAGAGCATTGTGTGTGTGTGTGTGTGTGTGTGTCTGGTGTGTGTGTGTGTGTGTGTGTGTGTGTGTGTAGGTGAATGTGTTATGAGTGGAGGGGGGGTGGGGGTTGTATAGTTTGATGTTTTTGCAGTGTGTGTGTGTGTGTGTGTGTGTGTGTGTGTGTGTGTGTGTGTGTGTGTGTGTGTGTGTGTGTGTGTGTGTGTGTGTGTGTGTGTGTGTGTGTAAGCTCACTACTCGTCATAGGACCTTGGTAATACATAAGAAGACATGCTATTAAAGTTGCGGCACAAATATATTTTAATGTGCTATGATGTCAACTTCACTCAGAACAACGCCACGTTTCTTCTCCCCTTTCCTGTCTCCTTGCCATGCGTCTGTCTGTCTTCCGTCTGTGTGTCTTTCTTTCTGCCTGTCTCGCTATTGCAAACCACAAACAACTCCCAACTGTCGACAGCTTCCTAGAATATCATAGTATCCTGCATTATACTACTTTTTTTCAGGGTACCTTGACCCAGATTTTCGTCCTCTTGCCGCTTACTTCACATGGGCCATTGACAGAAAAGGGCAGCGCTACGGCTCCTCTTCAATGGCACTTTTTTGTGACTTACGTATTCTAGTATTAATCTATTGCTACAACTCATTATTCAAGTTGGAGAGATGAGAATTTTAGGCCAAGTTTGAGTAAAATGGGTACAGAATTAATAAAGTCAAACAGCATACCTTTGGTGGGTGCAGTGGGAACAAGGCGACGCAGGCAGGAGGACAATGGCGGGAAAATCCAGCAAAATCTAACCACCAGCTTATGAAGTGACGCCAACAACACTCGCGCCACACAATCGGTTGAAACGCCCGTCCACTTTATCACTAAACACCTGTGGTTCTGAAGTATGATAACAGAAAATAAAATAATCGCGTATACGTTAGGTACTGATGCACTCTCTCCACGGAGTCTGCTTCTGACGTTCTGTTTATTGCTTGTTCATCACAATGCTTCGAAATTGATGAGCCTCTCACTCGGACATAACGACTGACTGAACCTTTATCCGTGTCTTGTACCCCTGACCTTTTACTGAATGCTATAAGAAAAACGAATTACTTCATCCTAACCTAACTCAAAGTCTAATGACAGAGATGATCTGCTCGCTTGACTTCCCCGCGCACCTTCTGTGACACCACGGATTAAGTCGGGGTGGGCTTCCTCAGACAGGCAGGCAGACAAAGGCAGACAGGCAGGCAGTCAGGGAGGCAGAAAAGGCAGACAGGCAGGCGGTTAGGCAGGCAGACAGACTGATAGACAGATATATAAACCTGGCCAAACACATACCTTCATCGGGCTCTCTCGGTTGACTGTAATAACATCCACTAGTAGCAGAAACAACGATTTTTTTTTTTCTGGTCGCTTTTCTGATTACATATTTTGTTTTCAGCCATACTCGTACCAGATCACGTCAGTTAACAATGATGTGCGTATCTGAGGATTAATAAAGCTTTAGTTTCACTCTGTATATGAGAAAAAAAGGCAGAGAAAATATCAACAGTACCCCCAACAGTCCAATACCACAGCCTTCTCCCACTCGCCTCTGTCTTCGTTTTTTCCTTTAAGCATTCCTTTCCCCAAATGGAGAGTTGTGGCAGACTCCTGTATTCCATAAACTAGCATGTTATTCGTTCCATGTACAGATTATTATGCAAAAATCTAGATCGTCATTGGCCACGAGAATTTAGGTAAAGAGATTTTGAAGTGATGTAGGGGCTGAGAACCCTCTATCTTGACTGCTTTTGGGCTTGGAGTTTCCTGTTAGTTAATATTAAAAAAAGGTAATTACACAAGATACCAGTTATTTATTTGATGACATGCTCTGATGAGGAGAGAAACTCAGACATAATTGTATTTCACGTTTATTTGTATCAACATCAACACTTCGTGGCTCTGGAAAGACAATGTTAGGTAGTTTCGAAGACTGGTGAGTAGAGAGGGACTGGCGGGGATGCACCGCCGGATTAAGGGGGGGGGGGCCCCAAGGGGCCCGGGCCCTGGGCCACCCACCAAGAGGGGGCCTCCCACCAGAGCAACTTGTGTTCATTTCATTTCGTGTTTATGCATTACATATTACAGCATTGGATGAATAGTCCCCGTTCAGTATTTCCTAACTAAAAGTGTCCTATTTATATATTAGGATTTAGGTTACCAGTCTGTGGTGTATGCCATTGGGGGAGTTGGAAAGGGGGCCTCCCTTTCAAGCGGGCCCCGGGCCTCCCACATGCTTAATCCAGCCGTGCGGGGATGTGTGGTGGTGTGGGGCGGGATATGGTGACACACTGCAGTAAAGAAATGCCACATAGCTCTCTGTTGGCTGCTCCTGTTACTGGCCGTTCGTCACCCCTGCTAAAGGAATAATATCTTAGTTAACCTTCACTGCCACAGATCTTTAGTATTAAATAAAATCGTCTTGAGACAGTAAGAATAAAATAAAAAAAGTATGATGTAGGATTCATTGGGGTAATCATATCACAACCGGGGTCTTCTATGCCATGTTGTACTGCATGTGACTTTGGAGACATTGTGAGGTGTGGCTGTGTGGAAGTGCAGCTATGTGCAGGTCTCTGTGTGGGGGGGAAGGGTGCGTCATAGAGAGAGAGAGAGAGAGAGAGAGAGAGAGAGAGAGAGACAGACAGACAGACAGACAGACAGACAGAGAGAGAGACAGAGAGAGAGAGAGAGAGAGAGAGAGAGAGAGAGAAATTACATGTCCACATACTTAAATGCTTGCGTGCATTAATCTTTCCGAGCATCACTGAGTCCATTCACCTGTGTGTGTGTGTGTGTGTGTGTGTGTGTGTGTGTGTGTGTGTGTGTGTGTGTGTGTGTGTGTGTGTGTGTGTGTGTGTGTGCTCGTATCTGAGTGTGCGTGTATCAATGCCTGTGTGTATCAGTGCCTGTGTGTATCAGTGCCTGTGTGTATCAGTGCCTGTGTGTATCAGTGCCTGTGTGTATCAGTGCCTGTGTGTATCAGTGCCTGTGTGTATCAGTGCCTGCGTGTATTAGTGTGCGTGCATGCGCTGATCAATGCTTGTATCAGTGTTTGCGTGAATGAATATGTGCGTGCAGTAGTGTGTGCCTGCTCCGTGTGCGCGTGTATAATACGTACATGCCGCAGCGTGTGCGTTCATCGGTGTGTGCGTGCATTGGTGTGTGCGTGCATCAGTGTTTATGTGCTGAGTTTCTACACGTTCAGTGTGTTCGTTTAGTGTGTGTGGTTACCTAATGTGTGCCTGTTAACTGCGTACGTGCTCACTGTGTGCGTGCTCAGTGTATTAGTTAACTGTGTGTGCGTATTCAGTGTGTGTGTGTTCAATGTGTGCGTGTTCAATGTCTGCGTGTTCAATGTGCGCGTGTTCAGTGTGTGTGTGTGTGTGAGTGTGTAGTAACGAAAAACGGATGTAGTTTGCAAGCTGTTGTTTGTCAGTCCTATTCTACCTATCCCACCCCCAGGTTGCACGTAGTAAATGAGACCCCGATCTATTGGATGTTTCACCCTGGGGCATAAATCTTAACCCTGCTGGAGTGGTGGGCTCAGGTGCCGCGTGACATCACTAGACCTTGGGGTAGGCCAGGGTGGAGTACTGTAGGGTAGTGTAGGGTTGGGTAGGGTGGAGTACTGTAGGGTAGGGTAGGGTAATGTATGGTAGGGTAGTCTAGGGTAGGGTAAGGTAGGGTAGGATAGGGTAGGGTAGGGTAATGTATGGTAGGGTAGTCTAGGGTAGGGTAAGGTAGGGTAGGATAGGGTAGGGTAGTGTAGGGTAGGGTAGTGTAGGGTAAGGTAGGGTAGGGTAGGGTAGTGTACGGTAGTGTAGGGAAGGGTAGTCAGTAAAGGTAGATTAGTTTTGGTCTGGTAGATTTAGGTAAGCATACAGTTAGATAAATAGATAGACGTGGATGATATTTTGATTATGAACTCTGATACACACAGGTCTTTTGGCGTCTCTCTCTCTCTCTCTCTCTCTCTCCCTAGCCACACGCCTTCATCCCGTAAGGGGTGGCCACAAACAAATCACCTCCATGTCGCCCTGTCCCCGGCCATTTCACTGCCCTCCCCCCAACTTACACCCCACTCTCTCATATGCCTTTCTACTCCACCCCTCCGTCTCATCCTCGGTCTCCCCCTCCCTCTCCCCTCCTCCACCTCACCCATATGACTCTCCTTGTTAATCTCACATTCATTAGGTAAGCATTATCGGTGCGTGTGTGTGTGTGTGTGTGTGTGTGTGTGTGTGTGTGTGTGTGTGTGTGTGTGTGTGTGTGTGTGACGTGTAGTATGTGTGTTAGACTGTAGTGTGGAAGTGTGAAGTTGCGTGTCTATCTATCTATCCATCCATCCATCTATCTGTCTATCTATCTATCTATCTGTCCATCTATCTATCCACTCGTCCCTCCATCCGTCTATCTATTTATCCATCTACCTATCACTCTATTCATCCATCTATCTATCCATCTATCTATCAATCTATCTATCTATCTAATCTAACAGGCGAAATATTACTTAGCTTTTAACGCAGGTAAGTGATGGCTGACTGGCTTACTGACTGGCTGGCTTAGTGACTGGCTGGCTTAGTGACTGGCTGGCTGACTGGTTTTCCTCTGGCTTTCCTCATGGCTTGCTGTGGAATTCTTTCAGAGTTCCGTACGTCTATCTGTCGACAAAAAAAAAATCATCATCATTATCATCAGCAGCAGGAGCACCATAATCATCATCAGCAGCATTATGATGATGATGATGATGATGATGATGGTAGTGAAGCATGTGTAAGGGTTAATGGGCATCTAAGCGAATGGTTCACGATCGGTGTGGGCGTGCGACAAGGTTGTGTGATGTCCCCATGGTTGTTCAATATATATATGGATGGGGTGATGAGAGAAGTGAAAACACGAGTAATGGAGACAAGGGTGGCGTTGGTAATGAATGGTGATGGATGGAATATCTCAAATTTGTTGTATGCTGATGATGCATGGTGTGGCATGAAAATGAAAAGTCAAGAGTGAGAGCAGTGGAGATGGGACTGCTGAGGAATGTATGTGGAGTACAGAGAGTGGATAGGATACGAAATAACGATTCGCGGAAGATGTGGAGTGAGGAAGTCGGTGGACACCAGAATCGAAGAGAGTGTACTGAGATGGTATGGTCATGTGGAGAGAATGGATAACAATAGAGTGGTGAAAAAGGTATATCTGAGCGAATTTGAAGGAGGGAGGAGGAGAGGTAGGCCAAGGAGAAGGTGGAGAGATATGGTGGATGAGTGTGCTGGGATGAGAGGTATGGAAGTCGGTGAGCCTGGCTGGATGAATGTTGTGAGAAGTGCATAACCAGGAATTTGGCACCCCATTTTAACGTGACAGCGTTCTAATTGACTGTATCAGATAGGTATATGAGAAGCTACAGAACGTGGTGAAAGTTTTTTTGGTTTATCTGATGGAGCCAGGATTCCGGGGGCTTGACTAATGAGTGAATGGAAGCGTGGTCCATTGAACTGGGCAAACTTAGGTTGTCTGGACGTTGCTACTTCTCACCCTGCCGTAGGGTGGTAAAGGAGGTCTGGATGATGATGATGATGATGATAATGATGATGATAATGATGATTATGATTATTATTATCATTATTATTATGTGGAGATTGTGAGGCGTGAAAGGACTGAACTTTCTGGTGAGTCTTTTGAATGTGTGGAAGAGTTTTGTTATCTGGGACACATGTTATGTGCTGGAGGTGGGGCTGGAGCAGCTCTGTGGCTAGAGTGAGCAGTGGTTGGAAGAAGTTCAGGGAGCTGTTGCCTCTCCTGACACTGAGAGGTCTCTCCCTACGTGCTAAGGGGTCTTAGTATGTGGCATGTGTTAGGAGTGTAATGCTGTATGGTAGTGAGACCTGGGCAGTAAAGAGAGAGGATATTCACAAACTCAAACGTACAGAAATGACAATGATTAGGTGGATGTGCAGTGCGTCCCTGAGTGTGAGGCCTGGGGGAGGAGGGGGGACTAAGTTTGTGACGGAAGAGTTGAGAGGTAGGATTGGACTGGAGTGTACTGGTGGTGTGATGAGGAGGGGTAGATTGAGATGGTTTGGTAGGAAGGATGGGAGTGGAGTGTATTGGTGTGGTGATGAGGAGGGGTAGATTGAGATGGTTTGGTAGGAAGGATGGGAGTGGAGTGTATTGGTGTGGTGATGAGGAGGGATAGATCGAGAGGGTTTGGGAGAATGGATGGGACTGGAGTGTATTGATATGATGAAGAAGGGTAGATTGAGATGGTTTGGGCATGTTGAGAGGATGGGGGATGACAGTTGGGTGCAGAAAGTGAGAAATGTGAACATTAGAGTTAGGGATGCGAGAAGTAGATCGAAAAAAAAAAAAAAAAAAAACGGGACGAAGTCATTGGGTGCGACCTCATGGATAAGGGACTGAATAGGGAGGCTGCCAGAGATCGAGCATCATGGAGAGCCGCCAGTAGGTGACTAAGGCAATGCATGCAAACAGGTTGGAGCGTTTATAAACGAAACGAGACGAAAAACGAAGCGATGATGGTAACGTACAACTGGCCTGGACATGGCACTTGTACTGTAGATGCCACACAACAGTAAAAGTGATTAACGACACTCCAGCCATTGTGGAAGTGTTGCCACTGAGAGGATATGATAATAAACATAGTGTCAGTGAGGGGCAGCGTCTGTGGCAGCCATCCAACGCGGGTGACGCTAAGCACCCGTGCACACGTCAGTCCTGGCAACACCCTTCACTGGTGCACTTAGGGTACCAGTGCAAGGGGCCAAAAGAACACCGGGGCAAGGTTTGACTGATGATATGATGAGTGACATTATCTGGCTACCCCACACCACCAAGACATGTCACTCAGCAAAACTATACAGGTGATGGAGCACGAGGAACCTACCGCACTCAATGTAAACATGAGAAGGCCAAAGACACAACACATACGGTAATGAAGAGACCAACACAGCGGCAACTGAGCAAAATATCGGAGGTGGCCGACTACTTCAAGGATTAATGGATAAGATTCCAAGGTGGCGACCATCATCCACTCACTTGATGTAGTACTGCCTACTTCTTCCTTTACTTCTATCATTCTTTTTCTGTGTCTGCTCTCCTCTCTTTCTATTTCTCACCAGCATCCACTCACTTGATGTAGTGCTGCCTACTTGTTCCTTCACCTTTATCATTCTTTTTCTGTGTCTGTCCTCCTCTCTTCCTATTTCTCCCATCTTTCCTGTCACTTTTTGTTACTCCTCTTTCCTTTTCAGGTGGCTTTACATTGAGTGACAAGCCTAATGGTTTCCTGTAAGCCAGGAAACCATTTACAATGCTGGGTGGTAACCATATAACCAACCCATACGTGTTCCTTAAGTGTCAACAAGTGGGTTGGCGGAGGGTTAGTGCCCCTCCTCGTAAAACAACTAACTCAAGAGACAAACGGCCACCCCTTGCCGGATTATGGCGTCTGGCGATAGATAGATAGATAGGTACGGGATTAAGGCGTCTGGCGATGGATAGATAGATAGATACGGAATTATGGCGTCTGGCGATATATAGATAGATAAATATTTAGATAGATGAGGGATTATACCGTCTGGCGATAGATAGATATATAGATAGATATGGGATTATGGCGTCTGGCGATAGATAGACAGATGGATAGATAGGGGATTTTGGCGTCTGGTGATAGATAGATAGATAGATAGATGGATAGATACGGGATTATGGCGTCTGGCGATAGACTGATAGGTAATGAATTATGGCGTCTGGCGATAGATAGATAGACAGATGGATAGATATGAGATTATGGCGTCTGGTGATAGATGGATAGATGAATAGGTACGGGATTATGGCGTCTGGCGATAAATAGATAGAACGAATAACTATCTGTCTATCTCTCTATTGCCAGACTCCTCAATCCTGCAAGAAGTGCTGTCAACCCTCATCATGTACTCCCCCATACAAATGTCATCCAATCATCATCTATCTGCTCAGCAAAAAATCAAACACACACCAAAATGAGATACTGGTCTCTGGTTTGAATAAATCTACACTACCTGTCTACCTATAGCAGGACGCCTTAATCCTGTAAGGGGTGGCCACAAACAAATTGCCTCCAAGTCACCCTGTCTCCTGCCATTTCACTGCTCCCCCCTCTCTCATATAATTCTCCATCCTCAGTCTCCCCTTCCTTCTCCCTCAACTCCCTATGCCAAATGAGGAGGATGGTGGACCGTAGGAGAAAGGGAACTTCTGGTTTCCTGTCCAGGCAGCTGGCTGGTATTAACGTGGCAGCTGGCTGGTATTAACGTGGCAGCTGGTTGGTATTAATTTGGCTTTCTTCTCCCCCCCTGCTCCCTCTCTGTAGGCGGTTTCCATGGCTCAGTCAACTCACACACCTGAAAATATACTACACATTAGTTCTTTCCTTTCAAACCTTGATTAACAAAAGTAGCTTGTTGGCAGCAAGAACATTATCATCTGGAGACAACATGAGTTAAATATACCAAATGCAAGATGTTTTCAATAATAATAATAATAATTATTATTATTTAGATGTCCTTAATAATAATAATTATTATTATTATTTTGATGTCCTTAATAATAATAATAATAATAATAATATTAAAAATCCAGTCTGCAGTCTACCAGGTTTACATGTTGGATGAACCTGGGATGACAAGAACAAAATCCACATAGCAACAGTATACACTGGCTACAGTTTACATGATTAAAGAGACAAACAATTACACCATATGCTGAATTAATCTGCCTTTCAATACAATACTGGCCAGGTCTCACTACCATACTGCATTACCATATCCGTATACTTTGCAAAAATACAATTTATTTTATACTTCTGACAGTCTGTTTCTTTATATGTGACAGCATGTTGCAGCACAGTTGATCTGCAACAAAACAGACCCAAGGAAATTACCCTACATGGATTTTCACTGATAAGCGACATTGTTTATACAAAGCTGATGGTGAATAAGAGGCAGCAGAAAGTCAAATAGAATGAGGAAGTAAGCCTGGGGAGAGAAAGAAAAAAAAGGAGAAAAAATAATTGTTGCAAGACAATACTGTACTATGATCCTCACTCTAAGACATGCATGTGAAGCTTGGATCTTACCTTGTGACACCCTGTGGAGATCTCTGCCACTCAGCCTCAGTTAAAGGTTGTGCCACTGCATCCACCACAGTTCTTGCATATGTACTCCAGCCTGTTGTAGTGAGACCAGGTGTAGTATGAAGGAAATGGTGATGTCTTTGACCTTCTGCAGTAAGGTGTCCAATTTCGGCTTGTGGGCTTCTACACTGTAGGTTGATGTGTTTGTGAGATATCTAGGTAGGATGTTGAACAGCGTCAGCCCTGTTTAGAGAAGCTGCTGGTCCCTAGGATCCTGATGCTTTGGCAATTTGTTTGGGATCCTTTGATGCAGCAGGATCTTCCCCTCTCACTATGGAGCTTTCATTCAAGTTTGGGTAGTGCTTGACTCCTCCCCAGGGTTACCAAGCTGGTCTCACACCTGGTGGAAGGACACATGTCAAGGGTGAGTGCAGTGGGAAATAGTGAAAAAACAGTTATCTGAAAAGAGCATGTCAAGTTACAAGGAAAAACAGAATGACAATAGAGGAAGCAAACAGGCATTGTGGTATTGATATGGATGTGAATGAAAGTGTTCAGATAAATACTTTGAGATGGTTTGGCCATAGGGAGAGGAGTGTAGACGCTTTGGACTAGATTTATTCAGTCCTGTCATTAGTGGATAATCATCCACTAGCCAATGAGAAACCATGTTTTTTTTTTTTGTTTTTTTAAGAAGGAACCAGAGGCCAGAAGCAATCAATCCCACACACCCCTAAGATTTAACTTCTCTCCAATGATGTATTTATTTTGCTCCTGAAACTGATTAACGGTAGAATATAAACTACTCATAAAGAAGGAAGAGAGAGGTGAAAAGATTAGTAAGAGAGAGTAAGAAGAGAGCGGATGAGGAATTTGGAAGGAACTTGAGTGTAAAGTGGAGGGACTGTAAGAAAATGTTCTGGAAAGAGGTGAAAAAAGTAAGACAGGGTGGAAGTGAAGTTAGCAGGGGAGTGAAAGATAAAAATGGTAGATTACTAGTGGAGAAGGGAGAAAAAGTGAGCAGATGGAGAGAACACTTTAAGGAATTGTTGAACATAGAGGATGGAAGTAATGCAAGTATAAGTGGCTGGGGAATGGCTGGGAGGAGGAGGGAGGTGAGAAGACAGGAAGAAATCAGTAGGATAGAAGTTGTGGAAGCAATGAAAAAAGTTAAATTGGGGAAAGCCCCAGGAATTGATGGAGTGTGTGGTGAAATGCTGAAGCATGGGGGAGAGATAGTAGTAGAATGGATGTGGAAAATGCGCAGATTGGCCTGGGAGGAAGGTAGAGTCCCGGAGGATTGGAAGTTAGGTATAATTATTCCCTTGTACAAAGGAAAAGGGGAAAAAGAAGTGTGTGGTAATCATAGGGGCATATGTCTTCTTAGTATATTATGGAAAAGTGTATGGTAGGATACTTATTGACAGAGTTAGAGAAAGAATAGAGGAATTAGTTGGAGAAGAACAGGGAGGCTTTAGGAAGGGAAGAGGTTGTGCAGGTCAGATATTCATTCTTAGATCTTTAGTGGAAAAGTTTCTAGAGAAGGGAAAGAAGTTGTACGCGGCTTTCATGGATTTGGAGAAAGCATATGACATGGTGGATAGACAAGGATTGTGGAAAGTATTAAGAATATATGGAGTAGATGGGAAGTTGTTGAATGCTGTGAAGAGTATGTACAATGGTGCTAAAGCTGCAGTGCGTGTGGATGGTGAACTAAGTGAATTTTTCTCTTTGAAGGTTGGGTTGAAACAGGGATGTGTCATGTCTCCATGGTTATTCAATCTGTATATGGATGGGGTAATAAAAGAGGTACAAGGTAGGGTAGTGGATGTTGGAGTGGCCCTGGTGAGAGAGGGTAGTGTTTGGAAACTCCCTGTACTGTTGTTTGCAGATGATACTGTGTTGTTGAGTGAAGACGAAGGAGAGCTGCAGGGCTTGGTGGATGAGTTTGGGAGAGTGTGTAAGAAACGGAATCTAAAGGTGAATGTAGGGAAGAGTAAAGTGATGGTCTTTGAGAGAGGTGAAGTCAGTGAATGTACAGCGAGATTGGATGGTGAATTGGAAAATGTGAGTACTTGGGTAGTGTGATGAGTAAGGATGGAGGTTTGGAGGGTGAAGTGCTTGAAAGGGTGCAGCAGGGAAGAAGGGTTGCTGGTTCCTTGAAAGCAGTGATAAAAAGCAGGGAAGTGAGCATGGAAGTGAAAAAGTTACTACATGACAGTATTGTGATACCAACTCTAACGTATGGTAGTAAATCTTGGACGTTGCTGGAAGGACACAAGTCAAGTGTGAGAGCAGTGGAAATGAGTTATTTAAGAGGAGCCTGTGGAGTCACATGGAGAGACAGGCTGACAAATGAGGATATAAAGGAGCATTGTGGTGTGGATGTGATAGGAAGCGTTAGGAGGAATACACTGAGGTGGTTTGGCCATGTGGAGAGGATGGGGGGTGAAAGACTGACGAAGAGAGTGTATGTGAGTGAGGTGGAGGGGGGGAGAGGGAGGGGGAGGCCGAGGATGAGATGGAGGGATGGGGTGGAGAGGTATATGAGAGAGGGGGGTGTGAGTTGGGAGCGGGGCAGTGAAATGGCGGGCGACAGAGCGACGTGGAGGCGATTTGTTAGTGGCCACCCCGAACGGGATTGAGGCGTCTGGCAATAGATAGATAGATAGATAAAGAACTACTATGGTGATCAGGCAGCCAAAGCTGACCTCCTGCCGTCCGCCATCCTCCTTTTGGGGGTCAGGGAGGGGACTGTGGGGCGTATAATTCTATAACCTGGTAGATCCATTTCGCGGTAATATCAGTGTTACCACATGAAGGCATCCCTCCAACATCACAAAATATAAGTACATCCTGACAGCGCCATAAGCTTACCTACCTAGTGTAAGCCTGGCATATGTTTCATCCAGTCTTCAAATCATACAGAAAATATGGATACAATTACACCAGTATGTTGCCCATGATTCCTGTAATAGCTACAAGCATTCACATCAGCTTTAAATGCACAAAAACAGGAAAAGGAGTCAGTAAATACGAGAGAAGCTTTACCTTCAAACATGGCTCTGGGACGGGAGGGGAAGAAAATAGAGTTCAATAAAATCTTCAATCATTTAATTATAACTTAATAATAAAGATGTATTACTGTATCTATTAGGGGACACTGTCGATTTTTAGCTACTTCTTCATGCAATATATTAATGATGCAATGTATGGGTAGATTTAAAATTAGCCGAACTTGACCCACTGCCGACCACTGAGCTCTATAACATGGAGAGGTTCCGCAGCGAGTGTGTCATTTACGGTGGCCATATTGAAACACCAGCACTTGCAGCCTCCACCGTTATTGTTTTGGCTGTCTCAATGCCGCTCCTTTGTATAAATACATATCCCAGTACAAAAATATATATAGATTATGATATCTTCTGCCTAGCCCTACCAACTGTATGGGATACATTTAGTCAAGAGTGTGAGTAAAACAACGTCATAGGTTACTGCATTGTAATACACTTTTTTTTAAATCTTTTTTCTTTGTAACCTTCTTCACCTACTGTCTGCTTAATTATGATAACAAAGATAAATCTGAGGTCGATGGTATATACACAAATCACTGACATCGATGCACTTTTCTGTAACTGTATATTACAACTCTCTCTCTCTCTCTAGTCTTTGAACACCTATTTTATAAACGCGATGCGAATATATCGTATGTTGCACGAGTGTAAAAAGTGTAGTGTTCATCAATACTCTTATAGACTTAGCAACCAGATATATTTCTTGCCTTTAAAATGAGTGTTATCTCTCTTCGATGAATTTCTGTGCCCATTTTTGCATCCGTAAGCTGCACAGCGGACCAGGGCACTATATTTTCTACACCCAGCTGTCATCCTCCATCCTCTCCACATGCCTAAACAATCTCAATCTACCTCTCCTCATCACAATTTAGTATCACAACATGTATACACTCCAGTCCCATCCTTCCTCTCAATTCTTCATTCATACCTCTCATCCCTCCACACCTAGCGGTCATCCTCCATCCTCTCCACATGCCCAAACCATCTCAATCTACTCCTCCTCATCACAACACCTGTACACTCCAGTCCCATCCTTCCTCTCAATTTTCAATCGTAAACCAGTCCCCCCCTCCCCCAGGCCTCGCATCCAAGGACGCATGGGTAAAACAAGAAGTCATCGTACTGAGGAGGTTAAAATATATTGCACCCTACCACTGACGACGAAAAAAAGTGGAGAAATACACAGAGTAGCCTACACCCTCCCCTCTGGACAGTTATGATGCTCTTCAGTTTATAAAATACACTGGAAAACGTAGCATACAATCACAACCACCCTCCCCGTTCAACAGCTTGGTCGACACTGACTACGTAACGTCTAGCTTCTCAGGACTTGGGGGTCGTATTCTCCTGCGATTTACTTTGTCTAATGCATTACACACCCCATCATAAAGCTTGTTGGTCAATTGTGTATGAAAAAAAAAAAATCGTTTAATCATCCAGACCCATCCATCCATCAATGCTTGCATCAGTAAGATTTATATAATTATTCATTAGTTGTATTCATCACTGTTATGTAATTCATGTGTAATTAAGTAATGCAGTTTAATATAATCCGGTTGCCTTTGTTGGTATACGTAAGTACCAATTTTATTAATTTTGTGGTTTGTTGTCTCATTACAAGGCAGATACACAGGAAAGTAGGTTTAGTGGTAGATAGTATGATTGGCTGGTAAGTAGACAGGATGGCAGGCAGGATGATACGTATGTAGGTGGACAGACAGACAGCTAAGTGGGTAGGTAGGCTGATGAGTAGATAGGAAAGTAAACTCGAATAAGATTAGAGTCATTCGAGTAGTGAAGACAGATGAAGGAAGAGATGAATAATTATGCAAATCTTACTGATGGATGGATGCAAGGATGGATGGATGGGTCTGGATGACTGAACGAGTGATTAGGTAGGAATAAATTGATGATGATTGGTGGTCAGATGAATACTTGATGGACGTACTGGATGAACTGATGGGTGAGTGAGTTAATGTGATAACTCGTACACATACAGTAGACAGGGTGGGTGTATGCAGGATTGGCCAGGGCTTGCATAGGTGAAATGCTAGTAACGAGTAAGAATGGTATAAATATGAGTCTGGTATGAGTAAAACGAGAGTAATTATGCGTAAAGAGTGAATGTGGGATGAATGTTAGGAATTAAATGTGGGTAAAGTGTGAGTAATGTGTGGGTAACAGCTGTGGTGTGGGTAAGGGTTATGGTGTGGGTAACAGGTGTGGTGTTGGTAAGGGTTATGGTGTAGGTAAGGTGTGAGTAAGAAATAAGATGTGGGTAACAGGTGTGGTGTGGGTAAGATGTGAGTAAGAAGTAAGATGTGGGTAACAGGTGTGGTGTGGGTAAGGGTTATGGTGTGGGTAACAGGTGTAGTGTTGGTAAGGGTTATGGTGTAGGTAAGGCGTGAGTAAGAAGTAAGATGTGGGTAACAGGTGTGGTGTGGGTAAGGGTTATGGTGTAGGTAACAGGTGTGGTGTGGGTATGATGTGAGTAAGAAGTAAGATGTGGGTAACAGATGTGGTGTGGGTAAGGGTTATGGTGTAGGTCAGGTGTGAGAAGGGATGTGCTGTATTGTTTTGCATGTACAAGGTCCACACTTGGGTAGGGTCGGTAGATGCGTGGTTAGGCTAAGTGGGCAGGTGGGTAGAGGTGGTAGGGTGGATGGATGTCGTGATGTTAATAAATGAGTAGACTGTATAGGTAGGTGGGTAGTGCGAATGAGTAAATGAGTTGTTAAAGGATAAGTAGGTAAATATACTAGCAGATAGGTAAAGTATATGGAAAATGAGTAGTACGGGGGAATGAATGATAAGTAGCTAAGTAAGTAGGTAGGTAAGCAGGCAGGTGGGTAGGTGAGTAGCTAGGTAAGTAGGATGGTAGGTAACTAAATACAGTACACAGGTAATTCACTAGTTAGGCAAACAGGAAGGTAGAGTTAAGGTGATGTTGTAAATTAACCGGTAAATGTATGAAAAAAAGAGAGAAGATGAAGCATGACTGGCCTGAGTCAGGTGAATAACGCAGAAGTGGATGTATGTGGTGGACAGGGAAATATATGAGAAGGGTGAATGTAGGGGATAATCCAATGAGGAAAGCGGGAGATGAGTATGTGGAGGGCAATGAGGGGGAGGGGGGCATATGGGAAAGGGGAGAGACTGTGGGAACAAATGAAGGTGTCTGCTAATCGTCACTCTCTCACGTAACTGTTCCAACTCGACATCCCACGTCTTGTCCAGTCGTGAGGGTGAGCGTGAGAGATAAATGGGTGAGGTAACAAGAGAAGAACTGGAGGTAATGCAGAGAGGGATGTGGGAGATGGAAAGTGGAGGTAAGAGCTCGGAGACAAGGGGTAAAGGTGGGAGGTAGAGGGTGGAAAGTGAAGGCAACAAACAGTGAATGGAGGGAAGTTGCAGAAAGTAAATGGTGGACAGCAGGAGTGACAAATATAGCGTGGAAGTAAAAAAACAGTGGGTAGGAGGGGGGGGGACTGTTTCCAGTGGGATTTAAAAAAACTGGATGAAAAATGGTAATGCAAGGCAGCAGGTGGACTGACTGACTGCCAGATTTCAGTAACCAATCTTTTTGTAACGAAAGTTGGTTCAGTGTTCGATTTTTTTACAGGTCTATTTTACTGAGAAATTCTTTGTTTCATTTACCTGTAAATGTTCGTCAGTAATTCTTAAACCATCATCGCTGGTGCCGAGAACTGTTTTACGTATTTGTCAATATCCATAATATCAAGGCCTTTCAAATTTTGTGTTCAGGATTATATCCATTCGTACGCTCCTCTTTGATAATTCAATCAAAATCTGTTGGAAATGTTCCCTCCGTGGTTTTAATCGTTGGTCTAATTTCCGCATGCTTAAAACTTAAATCGCAAAGGTGAAGGCAAGACCCCAGGTTTTGTGGCAATTTCTGTAACGAAAGTATAGTTACTAGGCAATTTCTACACCTACACTTTGTAATTTGCAACAGAGGTTGATGGAGGCTAATAACCAGAGGAGTCTGACAATTGTCAGTTTGAGTTACGGGTTTCCTTCCCTTTCGCAATTAAAGTATTGAGCGTACAGCCGTAGTTTGGTTTCTGTACCAATGAATGTAAGGTGAGAGGAGGGTGGCTAGGGTGTGAGTGGTGGGTGGTTGTGGAGAGAATGGAAGGTGCAGATTAAGTGCCAAGTGTAGCGCACGAGGAAGGTAGGTATTGGGTGAGAGAAGGGAAGTTAAATGATGAGGATGTTGGATGGAGGATGTGAGGAAGAGTGTAAGATGGCGGGGTTACGGCGGGGTGTGGGTGTAAGAGTGTGGATGTGGATGCAAGGTGCGAATAAGAGTGGTTGGGATGTTGTTTCGTGGAAATCGTCCGTTATTGCGGAAAAACAAATGAACGACGTACCTACACGTGGAAGAGACGGACGTCCTTCCACATCAGTGAGGAAAATTTCCACGCTACCCATTTATGCTGATTTTGTGCAATAAAGGAGATTTTGGCATGGTTCGGAGGCATTAACATGTATTATTCTGTATATCTATCATAGATAAGTCGTTGAAAATGTATCGTTTGTGTATAATACACTCAGGTAAAACAAGGAAGAATACGTCGTGGACCAGTCTACCTGCACCCGGCCGGAAGTATTGTTGCAACTTTATTATTTAGCTCACAAGGCAAATGCCAGACACTTGCAGTCACATTTACTTAAAAGTGTTCAGGAAGCAGAAGCAATTCTGGCAGTAAATCGAGTGTAAATGAACTGCCAACGAGTCTGGCATAGTATGATGGTCAGCATGACGTCACGGATTAGATGATAAACTGATGTAATCTATTTGTGGTTAGTTACCTGTATATACATACTTTTATCGCGCAGGGATAGACAAATGAATGTAATAGTTATATGGATAGTTTCTCTCTATTATTTGACAGGTGAGGATGAATTTATTAGTCTTTTATTTCGATACTTTCAGCAAGTACTGAACATTTATTTTTGTACATTGACCATTTAATTTTCGTTCACATCAATCTGGATAGGTTTTAATTCATTACTCATACGTATTCTTGCTATACCCGTATCTAATATATATCACTTTAGTTGTACTAACATGACGTTTTCTATCATCCTGCCCGCTAAACGAGAACGTGTGGACAAATGACGTCAGAACCAGTGTTGATTTAAGGCAAAGCTGAAGGGTAGTGATCTTAGTGGAACTGAGGCATGGGGAAGGTGCAGGTGTGAGCAAGGTTCTGGGAGGGTGTGGTTGAGGGTGTGGGGTGCTGGATGTGAAGAGGACTAAGAGGAAGGGTGTATGGGTGTGAGGTTGGGTTGTGTGGGTGGAATGTGTTAAAGGGTGGAGGGTGTGAGGAGAGGTGTGGGTGTGGAAGGGTGTAAGTGTGAGACAGACTGTAGGATGGAGGGTGAGGGTCAGTAGGGTGTGGGTGTAGGGGTATGGGGTGGTGTGGGTGTGGGAGGGTACCAGAGATCAACTTGCCATTCTCTTCAGGTAATGCAAGGAGTGCTCCGTCAGGCACAATGAAGAAGAAGGGTGGGAGGAGGAGGGATGGGGACGTGGGGAAAGATGGGAGGTAGGAGAGGGGATAGGTGGGGGCAGAGGAATAGAGGAGGTAGAAGGGGGTAAAGGAGGGAAAATACGGGGTGGTAAAAAGATGAGATTTAAGAAGGGGTAGGGGTGAGGGGGTGGTAGGAGGGGGTGATATGGGATGTGGGAGGGAATTATATAGGAGGGGAAGTAGGATGGGAATAGGTGTAAGGGCAAGGACCGCAGACGTGTAGTGCGCGTTGGTGGTGATGGAGGAGGGGGAGGCAGCGAGTAAGGCAAACGGGTGGGGGTGGAAAGGATGTAGGAGGAGGGTAGGAGCTGGGTAGGGTCCATCCATCCACCTGCCGTTCCTTTCCGCTTTATTTCCAAGCTCTTCCTTCCATTCCTGTCCCTACTCTTAGCTAAGTCCCTGCCGCATAAGAGCACCACGACGCAACACTAATTTTTCCTTCATAACAGCTGGGTGTATCCTGATTATACCTCATATTAACATACTTCTCATGGATTAGCCAGGATTAAAACATACACGACCCGAGGATTACATATTAAGGGATTAGGCTCAGAGGTGTCAATAGGGATTAGGTCAGTAGGGATTTGGTGTTTAGTCTGGATGGATTTCGCTGTCATTCCCTCATCCTTCCTTCTTTATACTTTCTCAGCCCTTCTCCCTTCTCCATACACATTTTCCTCTCTCTCTCTCTCTCTCTCTCTCTCTCTCTCTCTCTCTCTCTCTCACCTATCCACTCATATTTGGCTTTCCTCCCTCCTACTTTCCCAACTTAACTTTCCTTCCCCTCCTCCCCTACTTACCTAACATCCTCCTCTTCCTTTCTTACCCACCCACCTAACTCTACCTTCCTTCCCCTCCTTACCTACAACCCACATCACTTTCCTCCCCCTTCACTCCTCCTCCAACTCTCTTTTCTCCCTCTCCTTCCCTACCTACCCACCAAACTTTCCCCTCCATCCTCCCCTACATACTCCCCCAACTCCCCTCCCCCCCACCCTGTCCTCTCTATACCCTGTGTACCTACAATATATATAGAATCAATTAGTGGCTATACAAGGTGAAAACAACACCAACACCACCAGCAACAATAACACCATAAACCTCTTATGTGGGCTGATGCTGATTTACACATTATGTTGTACTGTAGGATGTGCCACACGTGTCGGCTGCTCCTTACCAATGACCCCTGGCAATTGTATTGTTTATAAAAGACCCAACATGCTTCCATACGTCACCCTTGGTCACCTAATGGCAGCATTCCACGCTGCTCGATCTCTGGCAGCCTCCCTATTCAGTCCCTTAGATATTCTATCCATCATTTTATTCCAGCCTGATCTACACACAACATTACGCCAGTCAGGGTAAGTTCTTGTAGGCGGTAACGAAGGCTACATTTAACTCTTCAAGTTCATAAAGTTTCTCCCACGCGAAATAAAATCGTTTAGAGACACCAAGAATAAAATATAAATACGTCCAATGGTTCAAGGACTTAATGAAGGCTGTGTCTAACCCTTCCTGTCCGAGATGTCTCTCCTACATAAAATATATAAATAAATAAATAAAAGCATGTCTGGTGGCAGCAAGTTAGGTGGAAAATACATAAAAGAATCCCATGGTATACAGAAGACTCACATCGTACATAAAAGAATCCCATGGTATACAGAATCACATCGTACATAAAAGAATCCCATGGTATACAGAATCACATCGTACATAAAAGAATCCCATGGTATACAGAAGAATCACATACATAAAAGAATCCCATGGTATACAGAATCACATCGTACATAAAAGAATCCCATGGTATACAGAAGAATCACATACATAAAAGAATCCCATGGTATACAGAATCACATCGTACATAAAAGAATCCCAAGGTATACAGAAGAATCACATACATAAAATAATCCCATGGTATAAAGAATCACATCGTACATAAAAGAATCCCATGGTATACAGACTCACATCGTACATAAAAGAATCCCATGGTATACAGAATCACATCGTACATAAAAGAATCCCATGGTATACAGAAGAATCACATACATAAACGAATACCATGGTATACAGAATCACATCGTACATAAAAGAATCCCATGGTATACAGAAGAATCACATACATAAAAGAATCCCATGGTATACAGAATCACATCGTACATACAAGAATCCCATGGTATACAGAAGAATCACATACATAAAAGAATCCCATGGTATACAGAAGAATCACATACATAAAAGAATCCCATGGTATACAGAATCACATCGTACATAAAAGAATCTCACGGTGTCTCTGGCTGGCATCCGTGGCCTTTCAGATATAAAATAGTTCAGGTGATACGCCAAATGACACCGAGTCTTCTAATTAGGAATATTTTTTGTTCGCTTTCTAGCAACCTTGACCGGAAAAATGAGACGCGTTTTATTTGGAGTTTTTTTGGGATGGCGTTAATTAATAAGGGATCAAGAGAAAGGTGAATGTAGCTCTCTCTCTCTCTCTTGCTCACCACCTCACATTCCAGCCTCATTTCCTATTCCATCATTTCATAATACCGCTCCCCTCTCATCCCTGTTCATCTCACCACAAAGTTAAATCCATCTGTCCTCCCCTTCATCTCACACTCTCGCCCCTCCTTCCACATTTTCACTCTATTTCACTCTTGCCCTCGCTTGATATCCGTTTTCCCTCACCCTTTCGCTCACCCCTTATCCCTCACTCTCTCCCGTCACTCTTTCGCTCACCCTCATCATCAGTTCTCATCCTCACCCTCACACAGACTCATTCACATCCTCATCCTTACCCCTGTTTTCTTTATGATCTCACCTTTCACTCGGGTTCTCATTCTCACCCTCACCTCCTCTCCTCCTCACTTTACTCTCATCTTTCTCACTCCACCATCATTTTTCACCCTCATCCTTACTTTCCACACTGTTTCTGCGAAAAAGAAGAAAACCAAATCTATAAGCCTGCAATAATAATAATAATAATAATAATAATAATAATAATAATAAGAATTCATCATAAAGCCAAGGAAGCCAAAATCAAGATACTGTTATTTCGAGATGCCCTCATAGAATGGAGGTGGTAGGAAGGGGGAAAGACAGACTGGGGAAGACTGAGCAAGAGATTACCAGCTATGTAACTCATAAATGTTATATGAATGACTGAAAATAAAGACTGACTCGAATTAAGAGATAGGAAGAAAAGAGGCATGAGTGTGTATAAAGACAGGTGCTGCACGCCCCTGTAATCAGAACAGGATGCAGGTAGAGAATTCTGCAGAGCAATGACTAGAGTGAAACTAATGAAAAGGTCAAAAGGATGCAACATTGTGATAAAGTGACTGAGGGGAGTCAGGGAGAGGATGGGAGTTGTTAAGATGAACACCCACTGTGTCCACCCTGTTTAAAAGAGTGAATGTGGTGGTTCTGCCGCTCCCCCTCCACACACGAGAGGTGCAGTCCACCAGAGGAACACGACACCTTTGTACAAAATCAGCAACAGTGTAAAGTCAAAGGCAGCACGGATGTACAGAATCAGCAACAGTGTAGGGTCAAGGGCAGCACGGATGTACAGAATCAGCAACAGTGTAGGGTCAAGGGCAGCACGGATGTACAGAATCAGCAACAGTGTAGGGTCAAAGGCAGCACGGATGTACAGAATCAGCAACAGTGTAGGGTCAAAGGCAGCACGGATGTACAGAATCAGCAACAACGTAGGGTCAAAGGCAGCACGGAGTCAACTCACAATACCCAGAATCCAAGAAGATGATTTCACCAGAGAGGCAATGTGATCCTTCCAAGATAGATCACAAGAAAAACAGACCCGAGGCTATTGAGGGATGATAAAGAATTGAGATGTGTGTTACTGAAGGCCGCGGGTGATTGTGTGGAAGATTGCGGCCACCTGAACGATGGCGGAATGGAGTTTTTGAACCAATATTGATCCTTACCCTCATCCATAACTCCTGCCTTTGCCTACTCCCTCACCCGTCACCCTTATCTTTCGTTTTCACCCTTACTCTCACTTTCACCCATTACACTTATATATTCCTTATCTCTTAACTCTCACTCACACCCTAAATCATACTTGCACTTTCAAACTCATCTTTCCTCATTTGCTCATTTCTCTCTCTCTCTCTCTCTCTCTCTCTCTCTCTCTCTCTCATCTTCGCTTCCATCTCCCCCTCTCATCCACTCTATGCACCTTCATTTTGTTTTATTGGTAATCAACATTAATTTACTGTTTTCTTTTTTCCTCCATTCTCCCTTTCTTTAATCTTTTCCCCTCTCATTTCCACGTTCGCCAATCTCACCTTCCGGTCTTCGTTTTCTCTTATATTTATTTCATACCCCCCTCCTTCTCTCTCTCTCTCCCTCTCTCTCTTTCTCTCTCTCTCTATCTCTCTCTCTCTCTCTCTCTCTCTCTCTCCTCCCATGGGCCAACTCCAGCTCGCAATTACCTCAGCAGAAAGAAAAAACTCTTGTTTGATCAGATCCCGAGTTCTTTTCAGATTAATTAAAACAAGTGGCTGGAAAAATCTCGCGAGTAGTTTTAACAGCTCTCTCTCTCTCTCTCTCTCTCTCTCTCTCTCTCTCTCTCTCTCTCTCTCTCTCTTGCTTTGTAATTTTTTTTAATATCCAGGGTGTGGTAAAATTTGGATAGCTTGTATATAGTGTAAAGCGGTTTTAGAATGACGTAGTTAAAAAGGGAAGGAAAGTTAGTTTATATAATTATGTAAGTGTATGACACGCAGGAGGACGGCTGGGCCTTTGGGATCGGACTGTGTGTGTGTGTGTGTGTGTGTGTGTGTGTGTGTGTGTGTGTGTGTGTGTGTGTGTGTGTGTGTGTGTGTGTGTGTGTTTCCTGTACGTGTCATGAGATTCTGTAAAAGTGCAAAGACAGGCGAGGTGTGGTGAGGTGAGCAAGGAAGTGTGAGGGAGGAAAATAATATGAGGTCAGTGCCTTATTTCACAGTGATACCGTGAAGTGTTCAAAGCAGTGAATTATGCCCACCTACTGAATGTGTTGACTGTGAGGGTATAACACTGATAATAGGGGAAGGGATGGGCTGGGGTGGGGAGGGAAAGGAGAGGAATGGAAAGGAAAGGAAAGGAAACGAAAGGAAGGGAAAGGAATGTGAGGTGAGAAAAGCAGCCACTATCATCACATCATCATTTAGCAGCAATTAAAAAC